>NC_056732.1:1335457002-1335492002 GCF_019279795.1 Protopterus annectens
CTTTTCTGGCTTCATAGTTCAGTAGACATGCAAACAGATAAGCACATCATTAATGCCATGGGCTGTTTAAAAAGCATACCTGCCTTCTCTACAAGAGTCTGAACAACTTCAGCCATGGTAATGCTCATATCCCACTGCAGCAAACCCACCACCTCCCTCTCTGTCTCCTGCCTTCTCTCCTCTTGCTTTCCTCCTGGTGATTGGAAGGCTAAAACAGAGCTTAACCATTACTAATATATCAATCATGGTAATGTGACCACAGCCACATAGCAAACTATTATCTGAATGTGGCAGAGCACAGAGTATTCTACTTCTCATTAGGTACATACAGCACTACAAAAAAGGGCCACATGTCATAATGGCATAGACCAGAAAGGAGATAAGGTATAGTGCACTGACAAGTGTCACATGAATCTGCAAGTATTTAGACAATGTTAATCAGACAAGCAGAAATGCATATTATGGCCACTAATTGTGAGCTAACAAATGGCTTAACATACATAACAATGTATGGAAGGGATATGATGGCAACACCAATACCCAGGAGGAGCCACATGCAATATGTGATAGCTGATACCACAGTGTGCAGAACACCATTATAGTGGCAGCAATGGACATTTTTTATTATCTATGTTTTCGTTGACTGGGTTAGTCCCACTAAGCTATTGGCTTCTTTTCAGGGTAGACAAGAAGTGGTATTCATACTGACTAGCTGTTGGTTGACCAGGGTACCAGGGAGCTTTCCATAGTCTTTTTGACCACCAGGGGACAATAGGGGGCTGCTGTTGAGGTCAAAGTTTTTTCAAGATGGAGGAGGAAACTAAAACAATGTGTGAAAAGGTCACACAGAAAAAACAATCAGTAAAAATTAGAAGAAAATTCTAGCCAAGCTAGAATTTCCACTGAGTGACCCCTCAAACCTTTTGTATTAGAGGCACATGGGATATATGCAGATGATCCTTAACATCAGGTGTTTCAGCTATATGGTGATCCTGAATGCCCATAACTTTTTTAAGTCATTTAATGGACAATTTGGGGGTTGGCTTTATTGGCCTGAAATTGTCCATTAAACAACTTAAAAAAGTCATGGGCTTTCAGAATTGCCATATAGCTGAAACACCTGATGTTATAAGGGTCATTTGCATATATCCCATGTGCCTCTAATACAAGAGGTTTGAGTGGAAATTCTAGCTTGGCTAGAATTTTCTTTAAAAAGTAGGCTAAGAGCAGAGTGTTGCAGAATACTGTAATATCACAAACAGATTCTGCAGGAGAGGAGATTGTTGTTACAGACTTGGAGGGAGAAGGTTTAGGAACTCCTTTGTTGATATATATGATAGATCAAGATGAGCTAAATGTTGATGGTGAAGTAAGTTGAAGTAGAATGGTAGACTGCATGTTGGGAGAGGTAATAGAGGAGGTGCTGCCAGATGAATCAGGAAAAGAAGCTGAATTACCAGAGCTGGCTCATGTAGTACTTGGGGCCAGTCACTGATCTGGTGAAGAGCAAAAATTGGGAAAGGAAAGGTCTGCTCCCTTAGTCTGGTGCTCCAAGCCAGATACAATGGTTAACTATAGCTTACTACACACAAACAGCTAAGGACTGCAGGAAATACACGTCACATGCCCCCTAACACCTTTCACCTGATGCGGCTACCTCCTTTCTGCCACCCTTGCTACACTTTGGCTAACAGCTTGGTAGTCTGCTTTGCCAGTGGAGTACCCGGAATTAAAAGCATGCCCCTACAACAGGGTGTTATTGTGAGCAGTAAGAGCATGTTTACATATGTGCAGATGATAAACAAAGCAAAGAAAGATGATGTGACTGAAGTTGAAATAAGACAAGAAATAATATAAGGGCAATAAAACCAGAAAAGAAGACCAGTGGTAAGAATCAAAACAAAGAATAGTGACAATATTAACAGTTATGATATTTTGGAGAGTATTATATTATGCATAGGGTTTAAACTACAAGACATAAGATTATTAATACACTTTTGCAAGGTTACTTTTAAATATAGTTAGTAAAATGGAGAAAAAGAGCACATTTCCACCAAGGAATGCGTATATTTTTCAGTATTTTGTATTGAATTTTTTGAAACTTATATATAAATATATTGTCTTTGTTGATTTTATTTTATGTAAATGTTTCTTGTCAATATTACTATTGTAATTTTTAGTCTTTGTATTAATTACTTTTTTGTTTTGGGTTTTTTTTTTGGCATGTCTGTAATTGTAATTGGAGCTTTTCCCCTTGGGTCTGCACTGAAAATGAGGACCAGAAGCACACAATACGACTCCAAAAATTACATGGGACTACTAAACCTCAGGCACTTTGAGGCTTAATAACCCTTTTTAATTGTTTTATTGCTGTTTAATTTTGATTGGTTGAGCATGTGTTTAAATAGTAATATTTAAACCTGGCTTATTCAGATTTTTTTTGTTCTGAAGAAGTCCCATGTAATTTTATGGGGGACGAAAGCACTTAACGATTCTTGTGGTTGTATCCAATAAAGAGAACTGGTTCTATCTGAGGTTCTGTCTTTGGCTGCATTTCTTGTTCTTTTGGACTACACTAAAAAGATGGACTGACCCCATTAAATAACAATAAATAAAATAAAATAAATAACATTTAACATTTTCAGAACTCAAAACTTAAAGAAAAAAAATAATAGCCCAGAAATGATCTGTTATAGAAGAACTAACCAAAGACTTATGTCTGCTTATAGTAAGTTAAATGAGATTAAAAATATATGATGAAAGAAATATCTAGACAGGGGTTGGGAGGTATGGATGTTACTAGATGTGCATGAGGGAAAGCTGAAGCATGTTTCAAATATGGTGAATGGGAAAGAAGGAAGTGTAACATGCTGGGGTTAACCTAAAGCATTTTTTGAAGGGATGAGAATCACTTGGTACAAGACTGTTATTAAAGAATATGCAGTCAATATGGCGAAAGGGGACATGACATCAAACGTTGTAGGAATAAAGACAGAAAATGCAATGGCTTTGGATATTTTTGGTTCAACTGTCCTTTACCAGAAAAGAAAATGTTACAAAAAGAAAATATTTCATAAAAAAGACAATCTGATGATGTAACTGAAAACAATGGTGGGGAACATGTTCTGGGGAGATATACCAATAAATAAAATGGAGGTAGTAATGCAGAAGGATTATGGGAGTGGGGTAGGGAATATTTTACAAAGAAAGAGTACTACACTGCAAGACAAAAACCGGTATGTAACACTAAAAGGTGAGTAAGGTGAAGAGGAGAATCTGAGACAGGAGAAGAACACGAAGAAAATGATGATGAATCAGTTGGAGGGAGGATGTGAACAAGGAAAGGAAAAATAAAAACTGGAAATAAAAAAGACTTAAAAAGGAAAGGGATGACTTTGGACTATTAGCAATGAATGGGATATATCCTTAATGATCCATATCTGGAAACAAAGTCCTCTTGCTGTGGAAAAAATCATTCATTATTCCACTGCACAAGGATGGAATCAATACAGTTCTTACAAACCACAGGACAATTGTCATTTTATCTCCTCTATCAAAAATATTAGAAAAAAAGTATTTGTATACAAATTCCCAATGGTCTTATCAATAACCAACTTCTGGCTTCAACCAAACATGACTTCTATTCTCATCACAACTACTGCTTTGCTGAATTTTGTTAATACTATCAGCACCCATAGAAATACTGGAAACCTAGTCTCCACCATCTTCCTAGACTTATCAAAAACTTTTGATACTGTTTTCTCCCAGAAACTCTTAAATAAACTTTTATCCTTAAGGCTCACCAACTCTTCACTGCAATGGCTCCATAGCTACCTCTCAAACAGAACACAAGCAGTGAAATGGAAAATGGTTTCTGTACCTTCTTACCAGTAACTACCGGTGTCCCCAAAGCTCTACAATAGGCCCCATACTTTTCAACATATTCATCAATAATTTCTGCCATGCTACAAAAAATGCTAACCTAGCTCAATATGTTGATGACTTGACCCTAATATGCTCTGCCAGTCTCTCTCTAAATTCCAGTACCTTACACAACAAACCTTCTCATCAACTGAAACATGGATAAATAATTCACAACTACTATTAAACCTTAAAAAAAGAAAGTACTGCTCTTTATCACTATTGTATCTGCCAAAAGCACCATGCTAGAACAAGTAAATCACACAAAATTGCTAGGTGTCATTTATTATTTATTTATTTATTTATTTATTTGCAGTTTGTTTGCCAGGATGGTCCATTGGGCCAAGAAGAACCCGTTTTCAATAGAGTCCTGGGGAGAAAAGCTCCACAATAACAAAAGTTATAAACAAGTAATTGTAAAAAAGCTCCACAATAACAAAAGTTATTTACAAGTAATTATATAACAGTAAATACAGAAGTACAACTAAAATCATAGTATTTACAGATACAATATGAAGCAAACAATCAAGGTTAAGAAAAATAAGAATTGTTGTAAAGTCTTGCTAGTACTTTATGAGGAAAAGAATAGGACTCTGGAGTGCCTGAGATGTCTGAGGTACAGAGAGGAGAAGAGGTTATGTGGGATGGGTGCAGGAGCATTCCCAGAGAGATGTTAGGTATGAGTGCAGTGAGGTTGTGAAGGAAGAGTGACTAGAGATGGTATGGATGAATGGTGGTAGGGAGTTCCACTGGTGCACAAGGGCAAAGCATAGGTGATTTTTGCCAGGGGGGGGATGAGTTTATGCAATTCTATCAAGTTTTGATTGCTGGATCTTAAGGATCTTTCTGGAAGGTGCTTTTTAAGGGATGAGGCTAGGAAGGGACTAAAAATGAGTTTGTGAACATGAGTGAGTTGAATGTAGGTGAGATACTTGGGTAGCTCTGCCCAATTTAGTTTGTGAAGGGCGACACAGTGATGGGTAGAAAAATTGTGGCTAGTGGCAAATTTGGCAATCTTATTATAACAGGAGGAGAGTTTTGACTTAAGTGAGTATTGTAGGCTAGTTAGGAGTGGGGCACCATACAGCAGAGAAGGGATGAGGAATGTGGTAGAGAGAGAGTGAACTTAGTAGAGGGAGTGAGGTAGCGACAATGGCGATAGAGCATACCAAGTTTCTGGTGGGGTTTTTTGATGTTTATTTGTATGTGGGAGGTGAATTTAAGTTGATCATCAATGAGGACACCTAATCGTTTGGCCTCAGGCACAACTTTGAGAGCTGTATTGTTGTGGCTGGTGATGCAGAATGTGTTTTTATTTATAGTGGTTGTTTTAGAAGGGGTAAATGACATAAGTTTGGCTTTTGAGGCATTGATTGCAAGGTGATTGTCTCTCATCCACTGTTCAGTGGTAGAAAAAGCATCCTGGGTTAGTTTTAGGAGAGTGGGGATAGAGGTAGTAGAACAGATCATAGTTAAATTGTCTGCATGTTGGATAAAATTTGTGTTAGGGATTGAGTGGTGAAAATCATTTATGAAAATATTAAATAGGAGGGGACCCAGTATGGAGCCTTGTGGTACACCAGTGTGTGTGCTGAGGAATGGGGAGGTGGCTTTTTTCCATTTAACTGCTTGTTGCCTATTTGAGAGGTAACTAGAGAACCAGTTGAGAGAGGAAAGAGATAGGTCTAGATTAGTGAGTTTAGCTAGGAGAAGATTGTGAGAGATGGTGTTGAAGGCCTTAGAGATGTCCAGTAGGAGTGTAGATACAATATATCTAGAGTCACTGGCTTTGTTGACAGTTTTGAGGAAGGACAGAAGAGCCGTGGTTGTACTGTGGCCTGGTCTGAAACCATGCTGTGTGGGAGTTAGTAAGTGGTTGTGTATGAGATAGGGTAGGAGTTGTAAATGGATGCATTTCTCAAGAACTTTGGAGATGGGGGATAAGATTGCGATGGGGCAGAAATTTGTGATATTATTGTTATTGCCCCCTTTGTGAAGGGGTAAGACGAAGGCCATTTTCCAAAGTTGAGGTACATAGCCTTCTTGGATAGAGCGGTTGATTAAAATAGAGATGGGGAAGGCAATGGTTTTGGTGGCTATACTAAAAAAGTATGAGGGAATGCTGTCGGGGGGCATTGGAGCATAGATGGCCAGTTGAAACTTGACCACCATGTATCACATTCGGTTAAAAAAAATCTTCAAAACTAGATACACTATTCAGAGTAAAAATCTACTTCACTGAAATAGCCAGAAGGTATATAGCCTGTACTTTCTTATTGCCATCTCTCCTCTGTGCTGCCCCAATTTTCACTAACTTTCAAGTCTCTTATCTGTCCAAACCTCAGCAATGTTACAATAAAATAGCAAAAGTTGTAGTTAACTATAACAACAGAGCACACAAGTGCCTAGCCCTCAGAGAATTAAACTGGTTAGAACTGCCACATCATCTTATGCATTTACTTTATTTTATTTTATTTTATTTATTTGTCCTTTGATAACTGGGAAAGTACAAATGAGACAACAGCCCATTTTCAATGGTGGCCTGAGAAAATCTCCACAATAGATTCAAAAACATTTAAACAGTATTTGAGTAATTATATACAAGGGGAGAAAGCCCTGCAGCAATGAGTTGGGGAGAAAGGCTCCACAAAAAACACACATAAAATATTTTACAGTACCTGATAAGTAATTATATACAAGGGGGAAAAAAATCCCTGCAACAGATAAAAACACAAACAGATTGAAATACATTTACACATAAATTAAGAATACAATATGTACTGCAAGTAGCAAGACACACTGCAGAAGTAGATAGTCTATGTCAAGCAAACTAATTAATACATAGCTATTCAAAATATTGACAATAATATATGGAGGTGAAAAATAATTCTGCTATCAAAATAGACGGAGGAATAGAATGAGATGAGAAGAAATGAGCAGGAGGGAAAATTAAGGACATGAAGAAAGAGAGTTGATTAGTATTAGAAGGATGAGAATGTTATGAAAGGACACGAGAGAGGAAAATAAATAGTAATTAAGTATTGGCTGAAGACGTAAAAGAGCAGACATTATCAGTATGGTACCATTGAAGTGAGGTCAGCTATCTCTTTATTAACTAACTACAATGCACAGACTTCTCTAGAAGCCAGACATTGCCCAGCACTTAATAACTTAATACAACAGTACTCCCAAAAATAGAATGTTATGCTCTAGAGAAAAAACACTAATCACTATAACCATATCATTCATTACTGCTGGTATTTCAAATTGTGTAGCTAAACCATGGGACCACATCCCAGTACCACTGAAATTCATTAACAATGCAAACTCATTTAAAACACAATGAGTTTAAGGTCTGACTCACTTCATTCAGTCTGTTCTTTGCTTTTTCTTGTTTATAGTTTTAAGCTGGCTTCTTGTGTTTTTTTTTTTCACTTAAAACACAGCTTAAAACTTCACCTATCAAATCCATGGATCTGCTTCTGTATACCTCTAGGATAAATGTCACTTTTATCTTAAGCTTGCCGTATTGTCGATCCATTTCTCTTCATTCAGAATCTTATGCCCCACAACCAGTCTTCACCAATAGCTGAATAGCTTTATTATCACCTCCCAGCTGTATACATAGTTTTGTGACACTGCTCACTCCCACCCTATACTTCTAATATAAACCTTATGATAGCCATATATTTAAATATCTATGAATCTGCTTTATACCACACCTCTTAACAGCAATATTAACATTTTCTGCCTACCTAGTTCCTTCCCTCACCTCCATTTCTTTGAATTTGTAAGCACTAATCACATGATTTAGTACATGTTTGATAAACTAATACACCTATTTAAATGTTCAATGTTCAACATCTGCTTAAGCAATAACCCATGACTGGATGGGGGTAATGTTGGATTTACCCACTGTTGATGTGGTTTGATCACAAGAGTGAAGTTTGAGTGATCAAACAAAGGCAACCATAGGTAAATCCAGCATTAACCACACCCAGGAGTGGATTATTACTGTCATACAATGACATTATTTAGGAAAGGAATTGCTTACCTGTCTTAAATAATGCCTTTGTAAAATGGCGCTGAAATGCTTCCTCTGCATTGTTTCCCCATTCTTCCACATTTTCTGATGTACTGCACATGTGTGGAGGGACTTTCTATGCTTGCACAGTACATCAGTGCTGTTCAGTAGAAGCAATGGAGAAAAAAAGAATCTCCATTGCTCTGTTTTTTTCTGTTAATATGAGGGAAAAATGTGGATGTTCTCCAAAAGTCTGGACATTTCAGAGGTACGATAGTCTGCTGAGACTGTACAGAAGCAGAAAGAAATCAGGTATGTTTCTGTTTATTTAGTTTTGCAAAATGTACCTGATTCTTGTTGTATTTGGTCTGCCCTCCATAGCATATATCAATAGAAAAGTCTGGCCACCGAATTGAACTTCAGTGGCCAAACTTTTTTACTTTTGATATTTGCTCGATTTCCAACAGGCATGTTTTTTAATACCAATGAGAAGTCACTGTATAATAATGCATAAGTATCTTTTATACTGTAAAAGTTGCCTTTAGTTCATATAAATGTAATCTAATTAGCAAATGTATGTGTAATTGTTAATGTATCGTAATGCCTGTTCATGTATATTACTGAATGGCCATTTAAAAATGCTTGTAATATGTTGGAAAATTTTTCCCCAGGCTCCTGCTGAAAAAGGTTTTTGATTAAACCCAGTTAGGCAAACCATGTAAACAAAATCAAGCTAAAATAAAGATAAACAGCATTAGACATAATATTAGAGGTGTGCTAGTGACTGAATGTTGTAAAAAAATAAGTATGCAGGTTATCTGTTTGTTAGATATGAGATATGTGATGCAAGAAAAAAGGAAAAGATATGAGGCAATATGGGGTAAAAAAGATTATATGGTCACTGGGGAGTGAAATGTGTTCAGGAATAGGATTTTATTAAAATGCCGAGATAAAGATACTGGATTATTACGCTAGGAGTACCGAGTGGTATGTGATATAAGAGAAAGATATGCAAGGAAAACTGTACTTTATGCACACATCAATATGATGGAGAGGAAAAATGATTTTGGAACTTAAAAACTCTGTCCCATTACATATGTAAATTATTATGGTTGGAGATTTTAACTGAAATTTGAGAAAGGAGAGGGAAAATACAAGATATGAAAGTAATAAGAGGTGTTAGAAGACATGCAGGTTTGAAAATAGGAAAATAGACACTGGACATATAAAATGGGACTTTTAGAACTGAAATTGATTATGTAGTGCATTCAAAGATATGAACGAAATAACACGTGGGGTTCACATGCCTGAGCTTTCAGATCATAAAGCCATATTAGTTAAAAAAAGGGGGTGACAGAAAAGTAATAAAAGCAGGGAATGGAATAAAATGTTTGACTGATGAGATTGTTAATACAGATTAGATGAAATGGGAACATATGATTTTTATGAGAACAGCATGTGATAAAGAGAGTTCATTATGAAAACTGTGCAGACTAGTGGAGTATTTACAAAGAAAATTTCAAAAAATATTTTTGATTATATATAAAAAGAGTGAAACAAAGGACTAGGAAAGTATACAATGAAATCTTAAAAAGACACAAAAAAGAAATAGAACAACATGGTGCCAGAATAAGAGAAAGTGAGAGTGTTGTATGGCAGAATAGAAAAAAAAGTTGAAATGTGTTGCCTAAAAGTTTTTTTTTTTTTTTTTTTTAAGGAAAAAGAAATTTCATAATTTTTGGGAAAACAAGCAAAATAAGAGAAGAAAGAATGAATGCAATGTCTGATGAACAAGGAAATATTCGATATAGGCAGAGAGCAATAATGGAAAATGTGGAAAGGATTATGGGCAGAATACATGAAAATGAAATAGTACAAGAAGAAACATGGATTAGAAAAAAATCTGAAAATATTAAGTATTCTCTAGAAAAGTAATTACATTGAAAGAAATTGGAAGAAATAATAAAACAAGGAAGAGACAAATAATCAATTTGCCTGTCATATTCAGGGGACTTAGTGATTGTGACTAAAATTAAAATATGAAAATAGAGGTAATCCAGAGGGCTTGAGTGAAGTCTGGTATCCCACCTGTGACCCAGAGGGTGACAGGACTAACAAGAAACAGGGTATAAAGAATTAGAACAAGAACACTTGTCCATCTACCTGCTTAACTGAATAAACTACTGGAAACTTCAACAAGGTGTCTTTATTCCTCCCACAGGGATGGTATCAGACAGAGAGTTTCCTAGAGCCGCTAACTAAATTGATTTTATCTGGACTAATCCTTTATACTCTGGGGTTTTTTTTAGTTAAAATATGGGTAAGTAAAATGGTCGTACAAGAGGAGGACTTATTAAATAAAGCTGGGCTACAGTTAAATAAGGCAAAGAGCAGACTTTGGTAAAACTAAGAAAATAAATAGAATACATTACAGAAGGAAGGAAATAAGTGTATTAGGAGTGAATTTTGGAGAGTATAAAATGTCATTGAACAGTGGAATATAATGTTGAAAGAAATTAAAAATGGTATCAAGGCTAATAAGATGTTATCTGTCATTTAACAAAATTGTGTGTATGCTAAATACATGCATACTAGGAAAACTATCATATTTAGGGGTGTACATGTTTCCAGCTAAAATATATATAAAATTTTATTTGGGGATCAAGACTGAATAACGTGAAAATAAGGATCATATACAATAAAAAAGAAAAAGGAGATTTGAATCTAAAAAATCATATAGTATACTTAGCATGCATGCATTTTTTCTGAGTAATAAAGAAGGTGAAAGAAAGAGGGAGTTCAAATGATGGGAAAGTGTTATATATAAGGTATTAAGAAGTATGGAAATATGAAGAAAAGAAAAGAACAACTAAACAAGAAAAAAATGGAATGAAAAGAATACGAAAATTAAAATTATGGGCAGTGAAAACTAGTGAGCTTGATGAAAACAGAAATTTATGAAACAGCAATATTGTGAAGAAATATTGTAAGGTATATCTAGTGTTTACAGCTGTTCAGGACCCATGCACTCAAAGACAAGTTCCTTAAAGTCATGGATTTGACCGTGCTGTAGCTCATGTGGCCAGCTGCTCACACTCAAACTCAAAAATGAGTTCAGCCAAGCAGCTGTCACATGGAAAAGCGTGTGTTCTAAGGAATGAAGTACAGAAGCATTCACAGACCAGGTAAGATGAGAAGGGAAAATGGAAGGGGGACTTTAGGTTTAGGGAGGAAAGGATGGTTTTAGGTTTAGAGAGTGATCAAGAGATCAGGATTAGGGAGGGAATGAGGATTTTCGGTTTAGAGAGTGATCAGAAGATTAGATTTTGGAAGGGAAGGGGGATTTGGGGTTTTAGAGAGAGACTGGGAGATTAGGATTAAGGAGGGATGGGGATTTTAGGATTAAGGAGTAATTGGAAGATTAGGATTAGGGAGGGGAGGAGGATTTAAGGTTTAGGGAGAGATTGGGAGATTAGGATTAAGGAGGGGTGGGGGATTTTAGGATTATAGAACAATTGGAAGAGTAGGACTAGAGGGAATATTTTAGGTGTAGGGACTAGGTGGGAGTTATTAGAGTTAGGATCAGGGTTCTGGTATGTATAGCTGGGATATTCTTGACAAGGATCAAGTTAGTAGGAGTTAGGGCACTTGTCAAAATGAGTAAGTGGCATTAGGAAAGTGTGTCAAAAGCTAATAGTATGCAAGGACATGTAGTAGACCTTGGAATGTGCTTGGAAGGAATTAAGAGAGGATGTAAGAGTGTTATAAGAATAGAAGGAAAATGTCTGAGAATTTTTTTGAAGTACTGGACTTCCTGTGGAGAATTTTCTTAGATAAGTTACCAGTTAAAAGTAGTATGAAATATAAAAATGATAAAAGAATAAAATGTGATGAGAGTAATAAGGGGGGAAAAACAACATTTGTTTTTTAGAATGTAAAACATGAATAGCTTTGTAGAAGTTATAGAAAGGACTATGAATGGGAAAGATTTAAAAATATAACAGTGTTATTGATATATGAAAAATATGAGAAAATAATGTGAAACTGAAAAATGGGACAGAATATTGTTTGCAGCAATCTGTAGATTATAGAAAAGAAGATGAGAATGATGATTATATAATAAAACAGTAACAATAAAGATGAGGTAGATGAGGTACAAAGATGTCTGTAGAAGAAAGGATGGGGATAGATAAAGAAATTCTAAAGAATAGCTGATGCTGGCTTCAAAAATCTTTTTTTTTTTTTGAATGGTAAAAAATTTAAAGAATTGTTTTATTATGTGCAGATTATATGTTAAAGTTTAAAAATAATGGAAAGAAATGACAAGATATATGTTATACATATGAATGGATAAATCTCATAAAGAAATGTAAATAAAGTAATCCCTATTCTTTTTTAGCTATGTGTCATGGGATCATGTACCTCTATCTGGGCTAGCACCAGCTCAAGCAAATAGGGCCTTGGTTTAACATCATATCTGAAGAACAAGGCCTGCTTCCTTATGCTGCACTGTGGTGTATGTATCAGGAAATTAATCCAATCAACTAGGGTGAGAATAGAACCCACAGCATTCTGATATTCCAGCACCACAGATGAGTGTGCTAAGTGTGGAGCTACTGACAGTGCAAAGGAAAATGCCAACTTCATTGGCAAAAGCAGCAATTAGCATGCACAAACTCTAATATGACATGTAGCTGCCATGTATGAGAGTTTTCTGTCATTGTGTAGCTGGGACAGGTTGCAGACATCCTGACATAAACAGCATAAAGATAACACAGAAGCACAGTAGGGACCACCACTTGGTACATCTGCTATAATAATGTAAAGACAGTGGCATGTGTCATTGGAAAGAACATAAAGATAACACAGAAGCACAACAGGGGCCACCGCTACAGGAGATCTAGCCAGGAGGCAGTATATTTCTCTGTCAAACACAATTCATTGCAGGAAAGCAGATAATCATGGGATGAGGCTGGGAAAAAGGATATTAAAAAGTTACACTCCCTGTACACATAGACACTGGTGTATGTATGTATATATATATATATATATATATATATATATATATATATATATATATATATACATACATACATACACACACACACACACACACACACACACACACACACACACACACACACACACACACACACACACACACACACACACACACACAGACACACACACGCGCACACACACACACACACACACACACACACACACACACACACACACACACACACACACACACACACATTTGCTCAATTTACAAGGCATAACATACTCATTCACTGCACAGTCACATCACTATTCAGCATCCGCTGACAACTATATCAGTACGTAAGTCACCATAAAATAAGAGATGCAACCCTCACTCTTGAACAACATGGCGTAACTACCTGCAAACATATCCCAGAGTCAGCTTTGTTATGAATACATGTATGTACATATGGTTCGGAAGTCCCATATCTATAGATTTACTTAATTTATTCATTCATCTAGATTTGTTTTCTGGTGTAGAGCATTGTTCACAATGGACCCTTTTCAGCCTGTCTGGTGCTTACAGAAAATCAAAGCAAAGAAAAGATTAATGTAAGTAGTTCAAAATATCAGTACGTATAGGATGTACTAGAAGTTCATATTTACAGGTTAAATGACAGTAAACATCAAATTGTTAAAAACAACAATAGAATGAACGAGAAATACAAACATTCAAGTAATATCATTTGACTTGTGAGGCATTGAAGTTGTCTTTCAGTAAGGCTAATCCATCCACAACCCCGTTTTCCCCGTTTTTTGCACATGGGGGCAGGGTATCACTTCACTAGTAGCAATCATCTAACAAAGTAAAAAATCTAGGGTTATTGAACTATCAGCATACAAGTAAGAAAATGTAATGTACAAAAGTTATTTAAGAAGAGCAAAAGGGTATAAGAGACTGAAAGAGCTATCAAGGATGGAAAGCAAGAAAAGGGAGCTAAGTGAATGCAAGAAAAAAATGAGGGAAGTATATCCAAGTAGAATGGGGAGCAATGGATGGAATGGAATAAAAATGGGGGACCGCACATTGAGGGGTTCTGAGATGGAACATCGGGAAATGTCAATTAAGAGGGAATTACTCTGATAGCCTTTTATTGAAAATGTACATTTTGAAAGAAAACTTAGCAGCTAGACGATGTTACATTAACTTATGACATTGCAGTAAACAGTTAAAGATTACTTCCTTTTAGAGTTGCATTTTAAGCCTATTGTAGAAATTATTTGATGAGTGCAGTTCTTTTAATGAAGATGGAATTGATTTTTAGAGTTGGTGGACATGAACATGAAGCTGTGCACCCTGCAATACCAGACTGCAGAGTTTAGAGATCAAATGTTCATAGGTTCATAGGTTCATAGGTAGATACTAGGCTATCTGCCCTAGGGCATTTATAAGCCTAGCCAGAGTGTATTTCGCTTCCGCCTCACTATTAGATTAGCCTACTGTGCCTCTGTAAAGTAGGTCACAGAAGGTACCCTTTAAGATTAGTTTACTGTGCCTCTGTCTAGCAGGGACACAGAAGAGATCCCAGGGGTGAATTTATTTCCCATCCACGTCCCAGATTTTGCTAGAAGAGGGTCAGCGAGGGGCTATGTCTAACATGAATTGGGATTCTATTCCAGAGTGAGGGGAGCCTCTGGGAAATGAATCTGTCCCTCCAGCATGTCCTATTTATTTTTGTGCTGAGGTTTAAGTCCCTGGAGCATGTAGCTCTAAGGGACTTGGATTTTTTGAGGTGGAGCATGTCCATTAATTCTGGGTTTGACATGGCTTTGTACGTCAGGCATAGATCACCTCTGAGTAGGCAGTAAGCAACTGAGTAGAGCTGGAGTTTCTTTAGTCGAGCTGCATAGGACATCTGTTTGTAGCCCATGATCCTCTTGGAGAGATACTTTTATGGTCTCTCCAGTTGCTGCAGGTGTCGGGTAAGGTACATCCCAAAAGGGGCATTGTATTCAATTATGGGCCTGATGAGTGACGAGTAGAGGGGCACAATGACCTCTCTTGATCTAGATGTGAACCCTTTCTTGATAAGGTGGGCTATATAGAAGGTCTTTCTAACCACTTTGGCAACGTGATTATCAAAGGAGAGATTAATATCTACGTTGGTCCCCAAATCTCTAATTACTTCTTCTGTACTTAATGGATTACCACCTATGTGGTAATTTGTGGGCACCTTGTTTTTCCCAAAGGGGATGACTATGCACTTTTTAGCATTTAGCTTGAGGCCGTGGCTCTGGCACCAAGCATCCGTCTCTGTGAGACCCTTTTGGAGGATGCTTGTGTCAGCTGGAGATTTGATTATGGCCCCCAGTTTGCAGTCATCTGCGAATTTTGTCAGCCATAATCTCCCCGTGTTAGCCTGAACCTCAGAGAAGTATATACCGAACAAGAGAGGTCCCAGAACTGAGCCCTGTTGGATGCCACTTGTAACTGGTTTGGATTTGGATATGGCACCTGCGATTCTGACCATGTGGGTTCTATCCCTGAGCCAGTTTGCAACCCATCTTGTGATATAGGGATTGATATTTAAGCTGGTAAGCTTATTTATGATGCCCAAGTGGGGTATTGTGTCGAAGGCTTTTGCGAGGTCCAGGTAGGCTGTGTGAACTACCTTGCCCTCATCTATGGCTTTGGTAACTGTTTGAAAGAAATCAACTAGGTTTAAGAGGCAAGATCTGCCCTTAACAAAGCCAAATTGAGTAGGGTCCAGTGTCTGGAGGCTCCCATTGTCTTTGTTTATGAGTTCCATGATAATACACTCCATAGCTTTACAGACCAGACTAGTCAGGCTTATGGGGCGATAGTTCCCAGGGTCCGTTGTGGCACCACTTTTGTGGAGTGGGACCACTGTAGCTGTACGCCATTCTTTGGGTACATATCCTGTAGTAAGGCTAAGTTTGAACAGTGACTTAATGTGAGGGTTAAGTTCTTCTTGGAGCTTGTGTAAGACACAGCCTGGGACACTGTCCGGTCCCATAGATGCTGTGTTTTTTGCTTTGGAGAGGGCAGCTTTCACCTGTGCATCTGTGATGTAAGGGAGGTTACATTCAGTTGGGATAGGCATTTGCTCCTTTGGGGGGGAAGGGGGGGAGAAGTTTGCACTGAATCTGTCTGCCAGGATGTTGGCTATGTCTGTAGGTTCGGTATATTTTGTACCATTATGCAACAATTCAGAGCATATCTGGGAGTTTCCACCCATATTCCTGACATAACTAAAGAAGGCCTTGTGATTAACTTTAGTGTCTAGGGCAATTTTTCTTTCGAAACTGGCCTTTGATGATTTTATGAGGGATCAGAGTTTCTTGCTAATACTGATCAGAGATGCCTTCCCTTTTTGGGATTTTGCTCTGTCATGTAGTAGCTTCCTCCTTCTGTTGTATAGCTTATTTATGGCCTGGGTCCACCAGACAGGTCTCTTGTTTCTGGAGGAGTGAGTCTTGGTTTTATTTGGGATAGCACGATCCATGCATTCCTGCAGGTGCTCATAGAATGCATTTGTAAAGTATTCTGCGGATTGGGCTGTATTATCCTCTGGCCTGGGGGCTTTGAAGGATTCCACCTCAGTCTTGAGAAGTGCAAAGTTAGCTTTTAAGAAATTCTTTACCATGATTTCCTTGGCTGGGGGTGGGGACGGGATATGGATGTCCAGGGAAATTTGTTTATGGTCTCATCTTACCAATGAGGGGTTTACCTCTGGTGTGGAACATAGAGTCCCCATGTTGGTGATGACCAGGTCCAATATGTTGTTCCCTCTTGTGGGAGTGGTGACCAGTTGTTCCATCGCGTTAGAGTTTATAAATTCAAGGAACCGTTGGGCGAGGGAGTTTGGGCTTGAGTAGTTTTCCCAGTCAATGTTTGGGTAGTTGAAGTCACCAAATAACATAGTGTTTGGAGAGACCTTCATATTCTCCAGTGTTCTCAGGAATGCCAAGTGGGGTTCCTGTAATAGGGAGGGTGTTCTGCAGCAGGCTACAAACTGAAAGGCAGTTTTGCCCACATGGTATGAGTTATAACCTAGTAGTGCTGGGCAGCTCTCAGGAGCCTTGAACCAGGTTTCTGTTACTGCACAGACATTGATTTTCTCCATACTGAGGAGAACCTCGAGTGCGTGCATCTTGAGGTTTAGACTTCTGGCATTGAGTAGCATTACCTTTAGTTTTTTTATCCTTGAGTTGTCTATGGAGGTGGGTTTGTCCTTTGAGCCTTGCCTAAAAAAGGCACTATGGGGGTGGCAAGAGCCTTGGCCAGTATACGGAAGCCTAAGGGTGACAGGTGCAAGCCGTCCCTAGTGAAGCAACGTGGCTTGTCGAGCATGTCATCCCAGGCTGACAGACACTGGATCCCCTTTGAATGACACCAATACTTTAGCCAATTGTTGAAACTCATCATTTTGTCTTTATACTGTGGCATCATTCTTGGTGAGGGCAAGATGCTACTCAAGGTCAGGGTCATACCAGCCTGGGCTACATGATCAGAGAGGTCCTCTATGTCTCTTTTCATGTAGTCCAGGGAGGTATGTCTCAGGTCATTCACACCAGCATGGACAATGACGGAGTCATACTTGTACTTGCTTTGGAGTGACCTGAGTGCTTGCATTATGTGGCGGATCCTGGCACCCGACAGGCAGCTTACAGTGACCTTCTCCTCATTCAGTCTGGTGAGCGGGACGTCAGTGTGCCAGACAATACAGTCCCCTATAACAAGTGTATTTGGTGTGTTGTTTGGCCTTAAGGGCTGTGACTGTGAGGCACACTGATTTTGTGAGATATGTGATTCGTGGGTATTGTTGAGGGGTGGCTTTTGCTTGGATATCTGCTTAGGAGGTCTTTGCTGTTTAGGCAGATTTTTATTTAGAGCCTCCGAGTATGTTTTTGTGTGTTTATGTGTTGGGTATGCAGATGAAATAGGTCTGTGTGAGACTGGATTTGTGGTGCGGGGTGGTTACCTTTTCCTCCTGACTGACTGTGCCAGTCTTGGGTTGAGAGAGCTCTGCCTCCAGTTTGGCTGTGTAACTGCATCTCTCACATGTATTATAGTTTGTTGGAAGGAGGAGAGGGTTGTCTGTGTACATAAGGCAATTGTAACATTGCCTCAAAATTCCCAGATTCACCAGCTGGAGTGGAGAGTAACCCTGAAACTGATCCTTGGACATACCAGATTAGTATAGGGAACTGGTTTTTACTGATCAGATTAGGGAAGGGAACTGATT
The DNA here is from genome assembly GCF_019279795.1 of Protopterus annectens. NCBI lineage: Eukaryota > Metazoa > Chordata > Ceratodontiformes > Protopteridae > Protopterus > Protopterus annectens. The sequence continues at coordinate 1,335,475,201 of NC_056732.1, forward strand.
TTTCACTTGATCAGGAAGGACCAATCATGAGCCTAATACTTATGAGAAGTCAAGGAGGGTGTAGTGCTTTAGTTAGTTAGTGTTTCCTTATAAGAGCTGAGCAAGTGCAGGGCTTTAGAAAGAGAATAGAGTAATTACTTTGAGAGTTTGAACAGTTCTAAGGGAAAAAGTGAAGAGCAGACTTTGTGGAGCCTGGAATAGTTTAAACCTGTTTAGGCGGCGCTGCCCGACGCTAAAAAACCTCTCAAAAAGAGAGTTGTAGGGTTTTAAGAGAGAGAGATCAAGGAGTTTAGAATTGACCCAAAATGGCCAATAAAACTACAGCTTCTAGGCAGTAACCACTCCTCCAGGGACAGGTAGGCTGTTCAGTGTTAACCACTCCCACTGGTGAACATAGAGACTTCCCTTTAGCCCAAGCAAGCACTGCTCTAGAAACTTCCAAACAGTTCAGAACAGCAAATCAGTAACTGAACTTTCTTAACTTTCAGAAAGTGGGAAAAAAGCAAGATTTTTTTGTTTTTTTTTATTTTTTGTTGTAGCTTAAAGGTAGCAGAGATACACAAGCAGCAAAATATTCACAACAGTGCAATAAATGACCCCACACTTGAGTGCTAGGCCAAAATCAGGTAAAATGCAGTTTTAGAGAAAATTTTAAATTAAGTGCAACACAGGAAATGCAGTAAACAGACTCTAGATGTGTTCCAAGTACTGTTACTGTTACATATATAAACTTTAGCAAGCCGGAAAATGCCAAAAAGTAGGCGGCAAAGCAGTAAAACTTAACAAAAAATCAGAAGAAAATATTTAAAATCACAAAAGTGGCTCCTTTTCTTCTCTCAGCGTTTTCTCCCCTTGGTAGGTGCTTCAGCAACAACTAGCAAGCCTGGAAGAGGAGAAGGTGACTTTTACATGTTACTTTGAAGTCTGAAAGGTTAGCTGACTGCCCGGAAAGGGAAAAATCCAAAATTCAGACTATGGAAAAGGGATCCAAGTTATAATAAAGATAATTGTTTCATACATTGTTTTCATTAAGCTATGTCAATGGTGTTTCTTTAGAGAAATGGTAATAAATCTGTGTATTCTGCTGCATATGGTCTGTAGAACTTAAGAAAGTTTTTCTTTTTAGAGGCTGCTACAATGGGCAATCCATATTCAAGCTACACTTGCACAACTTATTTTCCAACTAGCACTCATACTTCTGGAGAGAGAAAGATTGAAATATTTATAACTCAGAAAATGAGTTCTTATAAGCCACATGCACAGTTAGGAAGCTCTGTCATTATGCATTAAGAACATGGCTTCTAAAGAGACGTATATAGAATGGCTAGTTGTATTATAACATCTTCTCTACTAATTAGGAATATGGTGAGATAACATATGCATTATTATGCAGCATCTATAAATATATTTGTACACCGGTTCATTAGATATTATCACATTACAGATCTCTATAACACGTCATACTTCAAGCTGTGTCTAACATTTAAGATGCCAAGTTCAGCAACACAAACAATACTTCTGAGTGAACATGATAAAATGATAAGAGGCAATCAAATGCGCAGCAGTCCATATAATGCAAAGATTTATATAACGCCTCCCCATGCAACCTATGCAGTCAGCAATGAATGAAACACAAGATCCAGGCAGGTAGCACTGATAAGTCAAAAATCCTATTCAAGCAAAATAAACTCCCTCCTCCTCTGGGCCAGAAAGATCTCCCCTTTTGAATCCCAACCGGCCAGAGCAGCCTTTTTCAAAGGACCTCTTCTTTCTCAACTTGAATATTGGCTCCCAATTTTTGCTGCCACCTCCAAGAAAAAAACATTGTCAAGCTCCAGACTATCTCTAACAGCATCTGCCAATTCATTACAAACTCACCTTTCTGTGAGCATCACTGTATCACACTAGAAAAAGCCAAATGGCCTGTCATAAAACAAGGATCTAACCTACTTTTAATATCCCAACTCCACAAACTACTCCAACTGCACACATTTGCTCCCCTTGCAGTTAGATTTCATGACAAATCCTCCTCATACAACCTGCAACACTACTCACAAGCGACACCAGCTCTTATTACCCCAAGAACCAAAACCCACAGCATTGTACATGCTTTTTCCTCTCAGGATTCTACCATCTGGCAAGCTCTCCCTATCGACATTAAGGAAATCAGCACTTGTTCCAAATTCAGAATGCAACACAAAAAGCACTTCTTCATCCAAACCAAATGGTCCTGCTTCAATACAGGACACGTCACCTAACCTATCTCCTTTATGAGTCTCTTCTCCTCTCCCGGGATTAATTCAGAATTGACCTACTCTAAAAACTAATGTATATATTGTACATTACACTTTGCTGGATTGTACATTGCACTGTGCTTGCTCACTGGAATGCGTACACACAGTTTTTTTCCTGTGTAGTTAGTGTAAACTATTCTTTTATTGCTAATGTTTCTATATTTTTTGTTTGTGAAATGTTTCATATTTCTCCCGGACTGAGCCTGAAATTGGTTCAATATTGATCAGTGCACTTCCTCAGTAAACAAATATAAATAAATAAAATAAACTGATTCAGTGACTCAGTATGTCTTTTTCATCTTCTTTTGGCTTTTCCCGGTTAGGGGTCGCCACAGCAGATCACCTGTCTGCTCATGATTGGCAGTGGAGTTTTATGGTGTCAAGTTGCCAGCCCAGCACCCAACCTTACACAGAAGGCACACACATGCATGCACTCATACCTAGGGCCAATTTAGAGTGTCCAATCCACCTACAGCATGTCTTTGGGATGTGGAAGGAAACCGGAGCACCTGAAGAAAACCGACACAACCACTGGGAGGACATGCAGACTCCACACAGAAGGCACCCCAGCCAATGATCGAACCAGAGAACCTCTAGCTGTAAGGTGGCAATGCTAACTGCTGCACCACAGCGGCTGCCCTTTCTCAGTATGTCTACACATGCGTAAAACTAATTATAGCATAAAAAATTAAACATATCAGTATTTAATACCATGTTACAGAATGCATTACATCCCATCAGTACACCACTGGCAGAGTGATGTAGCTTTCTTGGTGATAAATGTCCTCAAGTCCTAACTTGTTGAATTACAGGAACAAGTCTGTTTTTGTGCCATCAACATATATAAATAATGATATAGCTTCATTATGCCTGCATAGTGTGAAAATAATCTGTATGTCCACCAAAAATGGTGTACAGCCAACAATGTTACACAATAGACAGCTCTTCTTACTTACTGTTAAGTACAACGTCATCTGAATGTTAATACAACATCCTTCCATACTGTGCACTGGCTGGCATATACACACCCTCACTACTCTCAAACTGTTCAGCATACATGTATGCATGATTATAAAGTGCAACCATATCTGCCCAGCAAAATCCAAATCCTTCAATCAAGTCATATAGCATTTGAATAGCAAGCATATCTCTGGGGGGGGGGGGGGGGATGTCACATGATTGACTTTCCAGAAACTCAAAAAAATGTCAAAGAGACCATATGATCAAGTATCCGAAAACTCAAACAAAAAAAACCCACAAAAATCTACCTTTTTTATGCTTTTTTTTATCGCACTGCAATGAGGAAAAGGGTAAATGTCCTGATCCTGATTGTACTGAGAACTCCATTCAAAAGCTTTGAGTTTTCAAAAACTCGGTCATATGGTCTCAACCATATGGAGTTTAAGTTTCTGAAAACTCAATCAACAGATAGGGACCCTTATCAGCTATTAAGTGCAAGACATCCTGACAAAAACAAAGACGCATCAAAGGGAAAGATTTTTAAATATTGTTCTTATAAACTTAAAAAGTTGTTAGAATAACATGTTTTGCATTGTTGTGCATTTTTATGAAGGTTGTGAAGTCTGAAACTCAAATATATGTAATTATTTAGTGACTATAATACTCAATGATTTGTTGAAAAAGCTCAAATGTTATGAGGAATAAACCAAAAATATGAAGTAAAGATTTGGACATTATGCAAAAATCTGATCAACTGCGAGGTATGACAGCAAGACAAAATTTTGAGTTTCAGTCAGTGGACAAAGATAAGATGTCATACACAGGAGGTTCAGTGCCTGTTGACCTGCAGTTTCACCTCTGTTGCTGAAGAGTACAGGTACAGAACTGGAAATTTTCTTTTTTAAATCTCTTTAAATTCCAAAACCCCCCAAGAAAATATATACAAGATAAAAAAATCAGACATGAAGCTGGCCTTTCTAACAGATAGAACTCCCAACAGAATGAGTGATTTAAATGCTTTCCTCTGACTGGAGGATGGCATAATTGTTGGCATAATGATTATGGTGTTTACCTTATAGACACAAGGTACAAGGTTTGATTCTGACATGGGGTAATTGACTAGGCTTAAAATGACCCATAAAGGCAGTTAGCCTAGTAATAATCTATGAACCTATGGTAATATCTGTACCAAAAGGCTATACGATCTCAAGAAATATGAGCTACTTTCTCAATATTGTGTAATAACATCTAAAATCCAGTTGTAAAGAAAACACTCAGGAGTAGGAATTGCTGATAGAATAATTAATGTCAGTAGTACTGAATAATATTATAAGCATATGTCACACACCATCAATGTCAGTGAAAACACAGTCATTGCCTAGAGATTTCAGTTTCCCAGACCTTGACTTTATAAACTACTAAATGTAAACAAATCTCCCTAAATATTAATTTAATCAAAACGACTTAGAACAAATAGTATGAAATCCAAGTAGGAATGATAATGCATACTGTATTCTACTGACAAATCTAGCATTTTCTGCTACATAGCCATCATTATACCCTACCCTGCCCCCAATTCCCTCCAGTCCCCACTTTCTCTAACTTTATACATCACAGGCCACTACTTCTAACCTCCTCATAGGCTCTAAGCCCCCGTGACTTCTTCACATCCCACACCCAACAACTAAAACCATCCTATATCTCACATCATGCACACTCTACTATTAATAACATCCCTAACCTTCTTTAACCTACTTACTCTCTACCATCTCACTTCTCACAACACCACACTTCATCAACTAACCCAAAACAAAAACTACGGCATACATATACCATAACTCACAGGTTCCCAAACTGTGCACCGCGGTACCATGGGGAGCCGCAGCTTCCATACAGTGAAGCCACGAAGCTTAGCAGCTGATTGCAGGTAAGTGAATGCCTGTATGAGTGTGTGTCTGTCTGCGTGTGTGAGTGAATGCGTGCATGAAAGCAAAAGAGTTTGTGTGTGTGAGAGAGATCAGAAGAGTGAGAGCGATGTGTGAGTGAATGCAGGAATGAATGAAAAAGTGACTGTGTGTGTGTGTGTGTGTGTGTGTGTGTGTGTGTGTGTGTGTGTGTGTGTGTGTGTGTGTGTGTGTGTGAGATCAGGAGAGTGAGAGTGATGTGTGAGTGAATGCAGGAATGAATAAAGAAGAGTGTGTGTGTGTGTGTGTGTGTGTGTGTGTGTGTGTGTGTGTGTGTGTGTGTGTGTGTGTGTGTGTGTGTGTGTGTGTGTGATCAGGAGAGTGAGAGCGATGTGTGAGTGAATGTAGGAATGAATGAATAAGTGTGTGTGTGTGTGTGTGTGTGTGTGTGTGTGTGTGTGTGTGTGTGTGTGTGTGTGAGTGATCGGGAGAGTGAGAGCGATGTGTGAGTGAATGCAGAAATGAATGAAGAAGTGTGTGTGTGTGTGTGTGTGTGTGTGTGTATGTGTGTGTGTGTGTGTGTGTGTGTGTGTGTGTGTGTGTGTGTGTGTGTGTGTGTGTGTGTGTGTGTGTGTGTGAATGAATGCAGGTATGAATGAGGAAGTGGCTGTGTGCATATGTGTGAAATCGGGAGACTGAGAACAATGTGTGAATGAATGCAGGTATGAATGAGGAAGCGGCTGTGTGTGCATGTGTGAGATCGGAAGAGTGAGAGGGATGTGTGAGTGAATGCAGGTGTGGATGAGGAAGTGACTGTGTGTGTGAATGAATGCAGGTATGAATGAGGAAGTGTGTGTGTGTGTGTGTGTGTGTGTGTGTGTGTGTGTGTGTGTGTGTGTGTGTGTGTGTGTGTGTGTGTGCGTGTGTGTGTGATTGTGTGTGTGTGTGTGTGAATGAATGCAGGTATGAATGAGGAAGTGACTGTGTGTGTGTGTATGTGATTCACACCTCTCAACTGTACAGATTTTCGCAGAATGTCCAGATTTTTGCCTCATATTTTTGGTGTGTTACTCCTAAAATCTGTACTTTTATGGCAAATAATTGATGATTGAAGTCATTAGATAATGACAAACATTTGAAAACAAACATCCTCATTCATGCCTGCATTCATACACACACACACACACACACACACACACACACACACACACACACACACACACACACACAGCCACTTCCTCATTCATACCTGCATTCACTCACACATCCCTCTCACTCTTCCGAACTCACACATTCACACACACACACAGTCACTTCCTCATTCATACCTGCATTCATTCACACATTGATCTCAGTCTCCCGATCTCACACATACACACACACAGCCACTTCCTCATTCATACCTGCATTCACTGACACATCGCTCTCACTCTCCCGATCTCACACACACAGCCACTTCTTCATTCACTCCTGCATTCACTCACACATCACTCTCACTCTCCTGATCTCACACATACACACACACAGCCACATCTTCATTCATTCCTGCATTCACTCACACTTGCCGCAAACTAATAAGATTAACTGCAAAATAAACCGTGAACTGTTCGTGGTTTATTTTGTATCTAAACTTATTAGTTCATGGCACCCCTGTGAGGAAGCCGTGGCTTTCCAGGGTGCCGCAACGCACACTTTCAGAACCCCTGAAATATGCACTTTATGGGCACTGCGGGGGGGAGCCTTGGGAAAACCTGGATTCAGCAAGGGAGTCGAGAATCAACATCTTCCCTTGGGAACCACTGCCATAACTCATCCCAAAATAGTTACTCTGACATTTCTCCATCACTCTTCAGTCACAGAGACACTACCACTTTCAAGACCTAACTGAATTTTAATATACCTAAAATCAAACAATTATACCTCTCATATGCAAACTCCATACTTAACTACATGTCATCCACAATCCAAACCACTATCTTTACGTTATTATGCCAATGTAGAGATATTCATCCAAACCTGGACTCTCTCCCACCCAACATATTAACAACTCTTCATCACTCTCAGTGAAAACACCAAAACATGTCTGCATCATGATGTTAAACATCTGTAGTATCTGAAACAAAGTAGCAGACTTCCATGCATGGCTTACACAGTATACACCTGATATAGTTGCTCTAACAGAAACCAGGCTCAAACCCTAGATATCTGACTCAGAAATACTTCCCCTGGATATCAAATATTATGAAAAGATAGACTTCACAAGAAAGGGGGAAGTCTGGCATTAATATATCATAACCACTTAAAAATAGTACCGCACCCAAAAATCATTCTGACTTTCAATAATATGGAAATCCTATTAGCATCACTATTTTTCAACAACCATAAAAAAATATCTATTGCCACCATCTATATTCCTCCAGGTTCCAATATCCCAACACTGGAAGACATCCTATCATGGTCTAACCACTACATCTCAAATGAAATCATCATCCTCTGTGACACTAATATAAATTGACTTAAACTAGCACAAAGCTACTCCACAAACCTCAGCAATCTGTTCAAATGTACACATATTATACAAACCCCAACACACACAACAAACAATCACCCTGAATCCACCCTAAACTGTATGCTAGTATCCCACCCACAGTACTACTCCAATCCCAACATCCTTCCCAACACCCTAAGTGACCACTTACTAGCCCTGGTACACAGACTATCGACCTCCACCCAATGCATCCGTTCATACAAATATACCAGAAATCTAGCCAATTTTAGTAAATCTCACTTTTGCAACCTATTACAAAACTGGAACCCATTGAAATATCTTCCCTTAGATGAAGCAGTACATTATTTCAATACTGTCTTCCTAGATACCCTTAACTCTATAGCCCCCATAAAAAAAGAGAGTTAAACATAACCATGCTCCTTGGCTATCTAAATCAACCAAACAACTACTGATTAATAGAGACCCCACCCAACAAACTGCCTTCACAATATTTAGAAACAAAGCAAAACAGCCATTAATTAGGACAAAAAGACTTACTTCTCTCAGCAAATAAACACCCACAGCAATAATTCCAGACTTTTCTATAAATCTGTCAACTCATTACTAAATCCTGGCAGCACCCAAAACTCATCTCCATTTCCAGACAAAAGCCCAGATGAAATCAGTGAAATATTTAATAAAAACTTTATTAATATTATCCTTACATTAGTAAACGCAGGCAATACCCCAACCCCCATTAACCTATCCATCATACCTCAAAGCAATTTCAGCTCCATACCATCTTTTAACTTCCAACCTGTAGCAACCTCTCAAATACAAACATTACTTGGCAAATTGAAACCAGGCTCCTTATCCACTGATAATCTCCCCCCAGAATATCTTAAAATTAGTGCTAAGGCAATATGTTTCCCAGTAAGTATCCTTATAAAATGATCACTTGCAGAACACACTGACCCCCAGCTCTGGAAAAAATCAATAATCACCCCACTTCATAAAGATGGAAACCCTCATAACCTATCTAATTTTAGACCCATTTCCATACTGTACCCTCTGTGTAAAATAATGGAAGAATGCATCCACAAACAACTGGTTGAATATCTAACCAGCAACCCCTTCACAACATGGTTTTCGACCATCCCACAGAACCATTACTGCCCTAGTTTCCTTCACAAATTATGTATATATATATATATATATATATATATATATATATATATATATATATATATAAATAATGCCCTAGATAGTAACCTACTTACATCAGTCCTGTTATTGGATCTCTCAAAAGCATTCAACACAGTCTCCCACATCAAACTTATCCAACAACTGCAATCACTAGGATGCTCTGATGCCACCCTAAACTGGTTCACTAGTTACTTGGAAAACCGACAGCAATTCGTAAAATGGCTGAATAACCTCTTTAGCTTTCTCCCAAATAACACAGGAGTGCCCCAGGGTTCAGTCTAGGGACCCCTACTATTCAACATTTTTATAAATGACCTAAACAAAGTTCCCTCTGACTGTACTACCATACAATATGCAGACGATTCAACCATAATCTCTACCTCCAGTAACTTCTCTGACCTCAAAAAGTTAACACAAAAGACCTTTACATCCATAGAACTTTGGTTAAACCAATCACAGCTATTACTTAATCCTAATAAATCTAATCTACTCATCTTTGCATCTAAACCTGTTCCCACAGACTTTACTATATTCTCCATAAACAAAACTCCAATAGAGTTAGTAAATCATGCCAAACTGCTAGGAATTACTATTGACAGCAAACTTAGCTTTGACTTGCATTTTTATAACGCAATAAAAAAGACTCACTTCAAATTAGGCAAACTTTACAGAAACAAACAATACTTAGACAAATCCATCCAAATAAATCTTTCAAAAAGTCTTCTCCTTCAAACCTTACTACATGGGTCTCCTATCTTCACCACTCTCCACAACTCTTTGCAACACAAACTACAGTCCTGTTATTATAAGATTGCAAAATTCGCATCAGCCCAACCAATCGCACCTACCATTGCCAGGCCACTAAAGAACTAAACTGACTAGAATTTGGACATTAGCTACATTACACACAACTTACCTTTGCCCATAAACTCATTTATAAACCGAGTGTTGCCCTTCCCTGAAAAATATCATTGAACTTTACGTCCCATCCAAAAATCTATGCTCTAACAACAAACACCTACACCTACACCTGTGGAACACTCTCCCATTATCATTTACAGAATTAGACAACATAATCTCCTTTAAAAGAAAACTAAAACAACATCTCACTGATAACCCCAGCTGCACATGCAACACATATCCAGAGCCTCCTTAATCTAGCAAAACATGTTTCACATAGCAAATACACTTATGTATATGTCATACTGTTACACCATATGAGTTATCCCTAATCTTTAGTATCATAGTCCACCCATCAATACAACCATCTTAACACATTTTCTCTTCTCTGTCACTTTATACTTTTAATAATACCATTAAATATATGCCACCTATAATCTACTTATTCCCACTGCCTAGCTATAGGATTCTAACTGTATCTGTCTTACCTTTAAGTTTAAGTCTCTAATTCTACCTTTCCCTTTTCCAACTCCCCCCCCAAATAATTGAGCTGTATTGTTAAATATTTCTAACTGTATAATTTTACTACAAGCTAATGTTCCATTGTTACTGTATTGTGCCTTTTTACAAAGTATTTGCTGTTTAGATAGTTTTCTGTATTATTTCACTTGTTTTATAATTATAATTTTGTTTCCTTACAAATTCATGTAATGATTTTCATGTAACTTGGAGCTTTTCTCCCCGGGCCTCCACTGAAAATGGGTCTCAAGCCCAGTGGACTTTCCTGGTCAACAAATGTCAATAAATAAATAATAAATAAATGTAATTAACATAAACCTTAATACTTCTTCTTTCGGCTGCTCCCGTTGGGGGTCGCCACAGTGGATCATATGTTTCTATTTCTTCCTGTTCTCTGCATCTTGCTCTGTCACACCAACCACCTGCATGTCCTCTCTCACCACATCCATAAACCTTATCTTAGGCCTCCCTCTTTTCCTGTTACCTGGCAGCTTCATCCTTAGCATCTTTTTCCCCAATATACTCTGCATCTCTCCTCAGCACATGTCCAAACCAACATAATCTTGCCTCTCTGGCTTTGTCTCCAAACCTTCCAACCTGAGTTGACCCTGTAATATACTTATTCCTCATCCTGTCCATCTTCATCACACCCAGTGCAAATCTTAACATCTTTAACTCTGCCACGTCCAGCTCTGACTCCTGCCTTTTTGTCAATGCCACTGTCTTCAACCCATATAACATAGCAGGTCTCACTACCCACTTGGAGACCTTCCCTTTCACTTTTACTGGTACTCGTCTGTCACAAATCACTCCTGACACTCTTCTCCACCCACTCCATCCTGCCTGTACTCTCTTCTTCACCTCTCTTCCACACTCACCATTACTCTGAACTGTTGGTCCCAAGTATTTAAACTCATCCACCTTTGCCACCTCTACTCCCTGCATCTTCACCATTCCTCTATCCTCCCTCTCATTCACACACACATATATTATGTGTTAGTCCTGCTGACTTTCATTCCTCTTCTCTCTAAAGCATATCTCCACCTCTCCAGGGTCTCCTCCACCTGTTCTCTACTCTCACTACAGATCACAATGTCATCTGCAAACATGATAGTCCACGGGAACTCCTGTCTGATCTCGTCTGTCAACCTGTCCATCACCATTGCAAATAAGAAAGGGCTCAGAGCTGATCCTTGATGTAATCCCACCTCCACCTTAAATACATTCGTCAATCCCACCACAGACCTCACTGCTGTCACACTACCCTCATACATATCCTGTACCACTCTTACATACTTCTCTGACACTCCTGACTTCCTCATACAATACCACAACTCCTCTCTAGGCACCCTGTCATATGCTTTCTCTAAGTCCACAAAGACACAATGCAACTCCTTCTGACCTTCTCTGTACTTCTCCATTAACACTTTCAGAGCAAACATTGCATCTGTAGTGCTCTTTCCTGGCAGGAAACCATACTGCTGATCACTAATCATCACCTCCCTAGCTACCTAGCTTCCACTACTCTATCCCATAACTTCATGCTGTGACTGATCATTTTAATCCCTCTGTAGTTACTACAGCTCTGCACATCACCCTTAGTCTTAAAAATCAGTACCAAAACACTTTTTCTCCATTCCTCAGGCATCCTCTCACTTTCCAAGATTTAATTAAACAATCTAGTTAAAAACTCCACTGCCATTTCACCTAAACACCTCCATGCTTCCACAGGTATGTCATCTGGACCAACAGCCTTTCCATTCTTCATCCTCTTCATAGCTATCCTTACTTCTTCCTTGCTAATCCACTGCACTTCATGATTCACTATCCGCACATCATCCAACCTTCTCTCCTCTCATTCTCTTCATTCATCAGCCCCTCAAAGTACTCTTTCCATCTGCTCAACACACTCTCCTCGCTTGTGAGTACGTTTCCCTCATTATCCTTTATCACCCTTACCTGCTGTGCATCTTTACTAGCTCGGTCCCTCTGTCTAGCCAATTGGTACAGGTCCTTTTCTCCCTCCTTAGTGTCCAACCTTTCATACAACTCTTCATATGCCTTATCCTTAGCCTTCGCCACCTCCCTCTTTGCCATGCACCTCATCTCCTTATACTCTTGTCTACTTTCTTCATCTCTCTGACAATCCCACTTCTTCTTCGCCAACCTCTTTCTCTGTATACTCTCCTGTACTTCTTCCTTCCACCACGAGGTCTCCTTGTCCTCCTTCCTCTTTCCAGATGTCCCACCAAGCACCTTTCTAGCCATCTCTCTTACTAGCTCTGCTGTAGTTACCCAGCTATTCGGTAACTCTTCACTGCCACCCAGTGCCTGTCTTAACTCTTCCCTGAACTCCACCTCACAATTACCCTTTTTTAATTTCCATCATTTGATCCTTGGTGCTGCCCTCACACTCCTCCTCCTCTTCTTGATCACCAATGTCATCCTACAAACCACCATCCTATGCTGCCTAACTACACTTTCCCCTGCCACCACTTTACAGTCTCCAATCTCCTTCAGACTGGCCCTTCTACATAAGATATAATCCACCTGTGTGCATCTTCCGCCACTCTTGTATGTCACCCTATGCTCCTCCCTCTTGTTAAAATATGTATTCATCACAGCCATGTCCATCCTTTTTGCAAAATCCATTACAAAAATAAAATTGCCAAAGATTCTAAAGACATCCACAAGGCATTCTATAACTATGTCAAGAATCTAAATGGCAATGTTCAGATCTGCTCTGAGCTACAACAGAATGGCATTAAATATACTGATCCCAAGGATATTGCCAATATCCTGGCAGATCAATTCAGTGCCAACTTCACCCCCCTCTCACCCCCTAAATGGGCCATCTCAATACTGGAAGATTGCCAAATTTCAGTAATAATGGCCACACAGGTAAAAAAACACACTCTCCAAAGCTAAGAATACAGCATCCGTGGGACCAGTGGACATCCTGGGTTGTGTACTACATGAACTACAAAATGAACTGGCACCTCACCTAAGTATCATGTTTAATCATACCCTCACCTCAGGCTTTGTGCCCACTGAGTGGCGCACAGCTACAGTTATCCCACTGCACAAGGGGGATCCACATTGGATCCTGGGAACTATCACCCCATCAGTCTGACGAGCCTGATCTGCAAGGCCATGGAATCTTATAAACAAAGACATTGGCAACCTTAAAACACTGGACCCCACCCAGTTTGGGTTTGTGAAGGGCCGATCTTGTCTCCTGAACCTTACTGACTTCTTTGAATCAGTCTCCAGAGCCGTGGACGAGGGTAAGGCAGTCCACACAGCCTATCTGGACCTCACCAAGGCCTTTGACACCATCCCCCATTCTGGAATCATAGATAAACTTACTAAGCTGGTCATTAATCCCTACGTTACTCAATGGGTTGCCAACTGGCTTACTGACAGAGCCCACACTGTAAAAGTAGCTGACTCCAAATCCAGCTCCAGAAAAGTGACAAGTGGAGTACCTCAGAGTTCAGTCCTGGGACCTCTCTTGTTTGGCATCTATTTCTCTGAAGTACAGGCAAACACTAAGGGACTCTAGCTAACAAGGTTCGCAGATGACTGCAAACTGAGAGCCATTATTGAATCCCCAAATGATGTGGATACTCTGCAAAAGGGCCTTACAGAAACAGATTCTTGGTGCCAGAGCCATGGGCTCAAGCTCAATGCCAAGAAATGTATAGTTATCCCCTTTGGGAAAAAAACATGTACCCATGAATTATCACATAGGTGGCAGTACACTAAACACTGAAAGTGTGATAAGAGACTTAGGGACATAGGTGGACAGTGGTTTCACCTTCAATAACCACATCACCACAACAGTCAGGAAATCCTTCTATGTGGCACACCTCATCACTAAGGGCTGTTCATCCAGAAAAAAGGAGGTCATTGTCCCACTGTACTCATCCCTCATTAGACCCATTATAGAATACAATGCCCCATTTGGTATATACCTCTCAAGACATCTGCAACAACTGGAAAGGCCGCAGAAATATCTCACTAAAAGAATCACAGGCCTAAAGCAGATGCCCTATGCTGACCACCTTAAAAAAACTCCAGCTATAATCTGTCACATATCGTCTACTCTGAGGCGATCTCTGCTTAACATACAAGGCCATGTCAAACCCAGAGCTGTTGGACATGCTACACTTAAAGAAATCCCAATCCCTCAGAGCCACATGCTCCAGGGATCTAAATCTTGTTATCACAATAAACAAAACATGCTGGAGGGATAGGTTCCTGACCCAGAGACTCCACAGACTCTGAAATAGACCGCCCATACATGTCAAGCAGAGTGCCTCTTTGGCCCTCTTCAAAAGGAACCTTGATGATTGGATGGGAGAAAGGAAATTCACCCCGGGGATCAAGCCAGTAGCCCTGCTAGACAGGAGTCGAGGAAAGTAAATAGTGTGGGAAGAAATAGCCAGGGAATTGTTATGACTAGGTTTGTATAGGCCCTAGGGCCAATAGCCTAGTACCAACCTATGAACCTATGAACCTATGAACCATCTGACCTTCTGCATTCCTTTGCTTAACACCATACCTACCCATCACTTCCTCATCCCCTCTGTTCCCTTCCCCAACATGCCCATTGAAATCTGCTCCAATCACCAGTCTCTCACCCTTGGGTACAGCCATCACCACTTCATCCAACTTACTCCAAAATTTTTCTTTCTCATCCATCGCACACCCAACTTGTGGAGCATACGCACTAACAACATTCATCATTACACCATCAATTTCCAGCTTCATAAACATCACTCTATCTGACACTCTTTTCACCTCCAAAACAGTCTTAGCATACTGTTCCTTCAGGATAACCCCTATGCCATTTCTCCTCCCATCCACACCATGATAAAACAATTTGAACCCGCCTCTGATACACCTAGCCTTGCTCCCCTTCCATCTGGTCTGTTGCACACACAATATACCAACCTTCCTTCCGTCCATCATATGAGCTAGCTCTCTCCCTATACTAGTTATACTGCCAACATTCAAAGTTCCAACCCTCACTATCACAGTCCTAGCCTTTACCTGCCTTTGGGCATGCCTTCCCCCTCTTCTCCTCCTCCGGCCAACAGTTGCCCAATTTCCACCAGCACCCTGTTGGCCAACAGTACTAGTGGCGGTCGTTATTAACCCAGGCCTCGACCGATCTGGTATGTATATCTGTACTGTTGTCCGCATGTATGATTTGGCAAAATTTTACGTCGGTTACCCTACCTGACTCAACCCTCCCCATTTATCTGGGCTTGGGACCGGCACAAAGAAATGCACTGGCTTGTGCATCCCCAGTGGCTGGGTTAACTGTGGGTTAAGTGGCTGGTTTTTTAACATAAATATTAATACCATAATCTTTAACCTAAAAATAAAATCTGACTTAGTCCTAACTAAATAATCCATCGTAGATCTTATCAATATGGAAAATGATACAATAAATAAAATATGTAACAAAAACAGGCTGGGATACTATTCCCAGTGGTCACAAAGAAACCTGCTCATTATATTATATTATACATTGACTGGCCATTAACATTTAAAAACGTGCATGCTGATTTGTCAGCCCAACCAGCATGCCCATTGTAAAATCCAGCATATACCAACAGAAAAAGTCCAGTCGCTCAGACTTTCTTCTGTTAATACATGCTACAGCTTTCCGGGTCGTGGAGTACAAAATTTGAAATCCAGACAGTTTAGAGGTACAAGAGAAACAGGGCAGAAATACAAAGAAAATCAGGTACATTATGCAGAACTAACAAAAAAAAAGATAGAAAGAAAGAAAGAAAGAAGCAAAGGCAAACTTCCTTTCTTCTTTGCTTCCTTTTCAACACACTGATGTACTGCGTAAGCATGGGAACATAAGTCCCATACACATGAGCAGATCATCAAAAAAGCAGAAGGATACCTAAAGAAATCAGAATAACACCAATGAGCCATTATACAAAGAAATTATTTAAAGGGGCATTATCTCAGATTTTTTGCTAGAGCAGTTTGTTTATATTGTAGTACTGTGTAAGTCACATGTTCCCCCTAAGGCAAGGTTTTCAAAGTGCTTGTTAGCATACTACAGGTCAGATTAAACTCTCAGTGGGGGAGGGTTTGGTATAGGAAGTGCTAAGAGCTTACAGTTGAAGTTTGTCCTTTTGTATTTTCCTTTCCTGTCTATGGGCAATTAGATTTATTGAATGACTGCATTTTACTCAGCTAGAGATCGATCTTGTCACACACAGACCTGTAGACTCTTTAGCCTGAGCAGCCAAGTGCTCCAGACTATGTAGAACACTTCACATTCAAACATAAGTGAACCCACTGTTCTGCTGTTCCACACTGAACAGCTCTGGTGGCATGACATGGCTTTTGATTGGTTTGTATACTGCAATTACTGCCAACTGGCATTGTGGTATACAAACGAATCAAATAGCTACTCCGTTGTGCTGCATTGAACAGCGTTGGCTATGCTACACAGTTTTTGATTGGCTCGTATTCTGCAATTACAGCCAATTGCCA
>NC_056732.1:1335499502-1335637002 GCF_019279795.1 Protopterus annectens
TATACTGTCCATAAATTCTGTCAACAATATCTGAATCAACTCTGTCTCCAATAAGTGCTGATAAATTGAGATAGACTGAATTATAATGTCCATAGCTTGTGCACTCATAGCTTTAGCCAACTTTGGCATTCTTGGTGAGGAGGCCACCTTTCTGGGTCTTGTTGAGAGTCCCTTTTGGGTGTTCCAATCCCACATCCCAAATTGGGCAAAATCCTAAATAAATGAGGCTACAAGTTATGCATCTGTTTGTCAAGCCAGTAGATGAGGATGTGAATCTTGGGTAGATAGGTCCCCTGAACCTTATTCATTTTCCTAACCACTTAATGCATTAGTTTCAATTTTGAGAACCACTATTTTTGCTTGGGTGATTAGGACTACTTTATTACTTCTTCTCTGTCCCCATGATTTACCTTGGATGTGTACCTTTGTATGAGGTTTGTTTTTGCCAATTTTTGGCCAGCGGATGACTATACACTTTTGGCCATTAGCAGTCATGGATGGCTGTGGCACTTGAGGAGGAACTTTGAGGAGTAACTGTAACTTTTGAGGGTGTTTGATGATGCAGGTGCGGTGGCTTGAGTCTGATTACTTGCACACAGTCCTTCCATGTTGGCCTGTACCTCATTTCCCTGTCCTTCCATGCAAGTCCAATATGCACCAAGAGCAGGGGATGCCACTTGGAGTTGGTTTGGGGCCACTGACATGGCTCCAACAATCTATAATGGGTGTGTAATTTAACCATGTGGGTTCTGTCCTTGAGCCAGTTTTCAACCCATGTTAGTGACATAGGGTCAAATGCTTATCTAGCATGCTTCAATTAAGTGAAACCAGTATTGTATTGTGGGTTCTGCTTTTAGGTAAGCCTGGCTTAATAGGATCAGTCAGTTCCCTCCCCAGGCTCTTTGTTGACAGGCTCCAATCAATGGGGAGCGGGAGGCAGGAAAGACAAACTGTAACCAAAAGATATAGGTAGGTTGTAGGCAGGTCCGTTCTTTATTTATAGGAGTGGACTATTACCCCTTTTGCTAGCTTTCCATATCTTGCTAGTCCATCTTATGGAAGCTTCTGTTTATAGGATCCGTTGAGGCACCACCTTTGTGGAGGGTCTTGGGAGTTGCCTGTGGCCCACTCTTACACGTCTGGTCCAATGTAGCTGTTTGCACTCTGATTTGTAGGTTTTTCCCTTGGGTTTAGGCAGCACTCTAGTTGATGTATTATTTTTGCCTGGATACCCGTTCATGTCTGTGTTTTTTGTGTTTTGCTTTGGAGTACTATTACCTGAGCATGTGGCAGCACTCTGCTGCAGGATAGATATTTGCCAGGTTGGTGGGGGGTTAGAAGTTTGCTCCTAACCTGGGAGTGGGGATGTTTCTGTGATTCTTGAACCTATCATATGCAATTCCCATTTCTCGAAGCGTCACAGAACTAAATCTTTTAAAGGTGACAATCCTTCTAACAGAACTAAAGGAAATCCCTGATTATTCCAATAAGTATTTTGTCACTTGTGTGCTTCCTCCTTCTATTGTAGAGTTTGTTTTTTGTTGCTGTCCTTTAGACGCATTTTCTAATCTTGGGAGTTTTTGCCTTCCCTTTGTAGCCTCCTGCCTTGTATTGTGGGATTTTCCCTCTGTCTATTGTACAGGACGCCTTGTCCTATGGCTTGGGTCGTATGGTCCTTGGATTTCTGCTTGGAGGATTCCACCTTGGTTTTGGGGGGATTGTTCATGAGATAGAAGTTTTTCACTGCTAGTTTAGACAGCAGTTACAGGGAATTAGGCCTTGAAGGATTTCCAATTTGGTTTTATTTGGAGGATTTACCCGTGGTTTTTGGGTTCTTGTGAAAGTTGCTTTAGAGTTTTGTCACAGTTTTTTTTGTGGTTTTGTCTTTTATCTTGGGTGTGAATGTCCCAGTGATGGCATTTGAGTTTATGGTCTTATTCTACAGGTCCAGGATAAGTTTCTGGTCTGAGTAATGGTATCAGTCTGTTCCATAGCATCAAGGTGTTTTCCTCTTTTCCCCCCTTGGACAAGGGGGTTTGAGCTAGTTGCAGTTTCCCAGTCCATGTTTATTTTTAGTCTTTTGTTGGAGCTGTTGTATTTGCTCACAAACTGTTTGTTTGTTTGAAGTCACCAGGAATATAAATGTTGGGTCTGGGAGGCCCATTTTGGTTGCTCTCAGTGAGGCCGAGTGGGGGAAAGTGGTTTGGGAGGGTTTGTCCTGGAGGTAGTTGCAATGCAGGTTTTTTTGCCACTGTGGTGCCACATGGATAGTCTCTGATGCCCCTGCTGTGCCACCAATAAGTTTGTGCTTTGTGTCCATCTTTGTTGGTCTATTACACTCACATTGTGGATTCGGTCCAGGTTGTTGGGGATTTTAAAGTGGTAGTATATTGAGGTAATGTGGTGTACTGCACAGATATCTGGGAGCCTTGAACCACAGGCTTCTGGAACTCATGTTCTGGATCGATATTTCTCCATGCTGGAGTTTTTTGAGCTTAGGGATCTTGGTTTCTAGACTTCTGGGCTTGGTAGCATTAATCTTGGTTCCCTCTGCTTGTCATATAACCGGGTGGGTTTGTCTTTCTTTGAGGCCTTGCTGTCAAAGGCAGGATACCACAATGTCCCAAGCTGCCAATATCGTCTTGCATGTAGGTGACAGGTGCAAGCTGTCCCCTATACGAGAATTGAAGCTGACAGCAAGATATCTTGTCAGGTCCAATTCATATGTCATTTCAAGCCTACTGAAGATACTTATACTTATGTCTCAATTGTTGTGGGTCAGGCCTACATTCTCTTGTCATACACACCATTCTTGACCCATACTGAGTTTCACTCAAGGTCCCGCTTGGGCTGCCTGAGGTCATTCACTCGAAGAGGGACTCATGTACACCAGGTTTCATTTAGTCGTGACCTTTGAGCCCCTGTCATTCACACCAGCTGAGACGTTTGCCACAAGCTATTGGTAAGCAGCTTGGAGTGCCTGAGTGTTGGCTGTGTTGAGAGGCGGACCCTAGCGCCTGACAGGCGTGTCACCTCAGACCAGTCAGCTTGGGGTCCCTGGTGTGAGGCACGTCAGTGTGCCTGGCTTAGAGTTACCTTGGGTGTTTTTGTTTCAGGGCTGGCAGTAGTTTTTCTTACTTATGTGTTGAGTTTGCTGTAGCAGTGTAGATTTTTGTTTTGGGGTTGCTCGTGCTTGGGTGTCTTGTTTATTCGGTTGACTAGTTGTAGGTTTATGTTTATTTAGGTGCTTCCGCTCCCGTTTTGTGTGTTTCTCCATTTGACTAGTTGCCATGTGGTACTGTTTTGTGAGACTGGGGTGCATTTTGTAGCTGAGTTTCCTTTGTCTTGCCTCCAGTTTGTTGACTGTTGGTTTGAAGATTGGTGCACTGAGGAAACTATATGAGGGCAGTCTCTTTTGATAGAGTCACCATTGACACCAATTGAAAGTATTGGAAATTGACACATGAGGAGCTTGTAACAAGTGAGGTGTATTCCTTTTAATTTGGAGTGAACGGGAGTTTATTACTTGCTAGTGCTGAGAAGGTGCCAGGTAGTATTTTTGCAATGTTTATGGTGATAGGGCCAATGGTGAACAAGGTACTCAGGGGAGTGCTTGATGAAAAAATGCTTTTAATTTTTTAGTAAACTGACAACTAAATCAGTAAAGGGATCCAGTACTTAAGCAGAAAAGCCTTAAAAGTTTAGGCAATTTAGGGGGTTAAAGGAAATAAGAAAGGTAAACAACTAAAATTCAAAACAAAACAACAAAAAAAAGAAACAGTCAAAAAAGCATACAAACAAGCTATGGATCCACAGAGCAAACAAACAAGCGTACCACAACAGGAAAGCATTTCAATTTCCTTTAAAGTCAACCAGAAATTATCAGCTCAAGCTAGATTCAGTCAGCCTGGATCTGAGTCTATATGGCAGAGTCCAGCCTGTAATAAAAGCCTGTAGAAGCACAGCAAACTTCAGGGCTAAAACACTTATAGAAAAAGAGAATAACCAGAAACACACTTAGCAGTTCCAGACAATCCTGGATGTAGAGTGCAGAAAACCACAAACCTTCCAAATGTAAAGGAGCTGCTACATGTCCCAAGCAAATACCAGGTCCCAAGTGCTTAATTAGAATAAACAAAGGTCCTGCCACCACCTCAATCACTACCAAGCAACCTAGAAGGATGTAAAATACTGTAAAAGAGTGCACAGTGTAATGCACAAACCTTAGAAATGTAAACAATTTGCTCAGGTTAAGCCTAAGTCTGCCTAAAGCAAAAGAGGTAGAATGATAGCTACACTTTTCAGTCTCACAAGCACACCTAAAAGCTAATAAAGAAATTTGAATACTGCAGGGCAGTCCAGCCTCTCCCTCCCATATTCCCCAGACAGAAGGGCAGAGTCCATCAAATAGGCCTGGCCATGCAGACAACAAACTAACTTAAGAATTAATAATTTCCTGGAAGGAAGCACAAGCTCCCCTCACAGGCAATCAGAGCCTTTAACAAAATTCCCAGCTCCCCTCAATCAGCAGTTCCTAAATTTTCTTTAGGTGGATGTATCAAACCTGGCTAAAAGTAAACAAGCCCCTCTGCTTCTTACCTTGCTTAAACCAAAAGAAGTGTAAATAAGCTTAACAACACTAACAGTATCAACTTAAAAAGTAAAACATAAACAAAGGATTTGAAATACCTTAAGATAAACTAAAGTTTTTTTTTTTTTTTTTCTTAATGTAAAACAGAACAAATTTTTTACAGAAAAACTTAATGAAAAGCAAAAAGACAGGACATCCAAGCAGTAAGTTGAGAAATTGGATCTAATAAAGGCAGTTGAGAAGCAAAAAGAAGTGGGAAAAAAACCCAATAACAGTAAAATAACATAAAATTTTTCTTTGTGGTAGACAGGAGTGCTAATGAGAGGGCCAAGGAGTTACAGGAAAAGCTCAAACTGCGAAGAAACAGGCAAACAAGACAGGCTAAAGAGAGTCCAACATATCTTACACCAAAATTACAGGAACAACACTATCTGGGACAGTTTTTTACAGGCAGAAAAGTTTTTTTTTTTTTTTAAAAACCACAAAACAGCAACAAAACAGTAATTCAGCAGGTATGTATGCACGCTTTGCTCACACACTTACAAAAAAAAATGTATACAGAAAAAAAAGAACTGGAAAAAAGTTTTAAAAAAGGTAGGAAAAAGGCTTATTAGGTAGAATGTGGTATGGGGGGGACTGGTGGGACTTAGATAAACAATCTAGGGCACCTACAAGCTGTCTAAGGTACAAAAGCCACCAAATTTAAACTCCAACAGGGAACATGTAGGGGGTGGGGGAGGACTGTTTCAACAGAGATGTGAGAAAAATTAAAAAAAATATAAAACCAGAAAATATATTGTAGATTTGCAGTACAGTAAGATAACAGAAGAACAAGCACACTCTATATATACAAGAATATAATACAGAAAAATATACTCAGCTCTATATATTACACTCATTATATATTACACTCCGCTCTATATATTACACTCATTATATATTACACTCATTGCACTCAGAATTATTCCTTTTCTCCTGAATAATATAACTAACATTATGGAATACTGAATATTTGACCTGCCTTCTGCAGACACTCTAGAGTGTCTGCACTCAGTTTCTGTGGACTGCTCCACAATGACTTTCTGCATATCATTCTGACTTAACTAAGTAACAGATTAAGTAACTTCTGTGTCTGAAGCATCTCTCCTACTAATAATACAATCCTGTAAAGTTCTACAGGCCTTGTTAACTTTGATTCCCACGTCTTGTACCATCTAAACAAGATTTGTTTGTACTTAACGTACTGCACATTCTGTTAGCACATTTTATTCTAATTAGTATTCTTGACTGAAAGTTATTCATTTGTTCTGAAAGATTCCTTCCTGTTGAAACTGCAAGTAAAAGATTAAAATATAGAAAGAGGATATAGGCCTGCTTCAATATGACTGCATTTCTAGGCCTATGGAAAGAGAATACTGTATTTATGCATAATAAACTACATTTAACTGAAACCTAATCTTACACCTATGAGTAAGTTTCCCATCCTTATCAGAATAAGTAGGATTTGAACTAGTAGCAATAGCATCAACTAAAGCAATAACTGCTGGGTCAGGTTTTTGGAATAGTGTATAAAAATTTAAAATCCAGAGAAAATCCATACATTATATGTTCCTTTTTAGGAGCAGTTGGCTGAGGAATGGGTGTAGGCTCTGAATGATCCTTCTGTTACAACTCATAGTATTTTCTAAGCCAGTGGTCTCCAACCTTTTCTACACCAAGGACCGGTATCAATGTAAGACAATTTTCCATGGACCGGCCATCTCATGGCATGCATAATAAAGTAGATATTTATTTATTTATTTATTTTATTATTTGACATTTGTTTAACGAGGAGGCCAGACCAGGGGAGAAAAGCTCCAAGGTACAATAAAAAGACTGTTGGCAATAATTACCACAAAAAAAAATGTGCAATCTGCTTAACAGCATAACATTGATCTACTATGGTTGAAAGGTAAGTAAATATAATGGCAACCTTACTGATTTTATGTTTATAAGAGCAATATTTAAAATCTGTCCCTATTATTTGGCCCTGTCCAGCATACCTCTCAACTGTACAGATTTTCAAAGAATGTTGAGATTTTTGCCTCGTATTTTTACTCTTTTTCTCATAAAATTGTTGCTTTCTGGCAAATCACTGGCAGATCACTGAGGCTAAAGTCAGAAAATAATGACAGAGAGTCGAGTTTCATACTTCATACCCTTCAGAAAATTCACGCTAATCCAAAATCTGTATTTCTATCACATTTCAAAGTTTGTAAGAGTAGTACTTAAAAGGGTCCATATTTGGGGCCTTTGTCCCCCCTTTAATTTTGGCTTTGTCCAGATTTCTTGATCTAAGTAAGAGGCTGAGAGGTATTCATACCTCTCAAATGTACAGACTTTCGTGGAATGTCCAGATTTTTCCCTCTGAGTTTTGATCTGTTCCTCATAACTTTTGTGATTTTCAGGCAAATCACTGGGATGATCTGAGGACTGAAGTCACTAAATAATGATATACATTTGTATTTCAGACCTCATATCCCTCAGAAAAATGCATGATAAGACAAATCCTGTTATTCTAGCAACTTTCTATGGTCATAAGAGGAATATTTTTAATCTGTCCCTATTTGTCCCCCATTCTGTTAGGCATTCTTGCACTACTAAGAGGTTGAGAGGTATGTGTGTGTGTGTGTGTGTGTGTGTGTGTGTGTGTGTGTGTGTGTGTGTGTGTGTGTGTGTGTGTGTGTGTGTGAATGTGTGACAGAGGGGGGTAGAGAGAGAGTGAAGAGTGAGAGTGATCGCTGGCAGCAGTAGCAATGAGGTTTGTGTAAAGTTATTATCTCGTTCCATCCAATGAAGCTCTGAAAGTCTGTACTTCAACATCTAATGGGTGTATATGGCACATTCTGAGAAATCAGATTGCATCCTCACAGTCAAAACAAATGTACATATATACCCATAGAACTGTGTAACTAATGATATGTAAATGGCACACTGTTCAGTAGAAAGTAATCTTTATAGCGATCACATTCATTATATTCTTAATCTTAATCTGGATTTTATGAGCCACAATAACACAAGATTTAGTAATGTTTATAATACTTTGCAAACAACTTAAAATATCTGAATGACCACTCAAGTTACACACGTATACTAACAGCAGCAGTTTGTTCCTCCATCTGCAAGTGCTCATATGTAGCTAAGCATTTCTGCCAGTGTTATTTAGTTGTTGAAGTATTTTGAAAAATAAGAAAATCACATCATTATTAATAAACATCATTTGAACAACAGTTACTATCTTTTTTAATTGCATTAGACCTAGGTTAAGTATTAATGCAATGTTGTTGAACATTATGTAAGCTTTAAAATGGAATCATTCAATAGCTTGTATGGCTGTATGGTTTTGGAATTCTTAGAGGAGCAGGCATGCTAAAAGGACGATAACTGTCATCTTAAAGGTTCTGTCATTTGTAGCTTGTTTTTCTAACAACAGATCATTATTATTAGAGGGCAGAAATTAAAAGAGGCATTGTAGCATAAACTTGTGAAGAACTATTGATGGCACCACATAATTGACTTTATTTATTTCATTTTTGCACACATTTCCGATGCAATAAGAAAAAGTAAGCTTTAAGATTAGACCTCTGATGTCACAGTAAGTTAAAAGAATGATTTGTTTTAGATGAGCCACCAAAGAGCTTAGCATTTGGCCATGCTGGTTAAAACACCAAACTGTCAAAAAGAGAACACTTTTGCTTTAAACAGCATTCATAAACACAGGTCAGAACATACAAGAAAACAAAATATAGGGGGAGCATTGCATTTTAATAAGGCTTCTGCACAAGTCTTGAGGACTTACGGATCACTATATTTCCTTGAACTGCCTGAACCAATCAGCAGTTCATGCCCAGTTTAATTGACCAGACAGAATATTGTGCATAAATCTTTTAGAAAAACTCAGACATGGTAAGCTTTTTGTCCATACCACACACACACACACACACACACACACACACACACACACACACACACACACACACACACACACACAGAGCCACTCCCTCATTCATACCTGCATTCACTCACACATCACTCTTACTCTCCCAATCTCACACACACACACACACACACACACACACACACACACACACACACACACACACACACACACACACACACACACACAGTCACTTCTTCATTCATACCTGCATTCACTCACATATTGCTCTCTCTGGATCTCACAGACACAGTCCCTTCCTCATTCATATCTGCATTCACTCACACATGATTGCTCTCACTTTCCTCAATCCCACACATACACACACACACACACACACACACACACACACACACACACACACCTGATCAAACACATACACAGTCACTTCCTCATTCATACCTGCATTCACTCACACATCACTCTGTCACACCCGCATGCCACACACCCACTTACACATTCATTAATACATCTCTCGGTCTGTCATACCCACACACCGCACACCCACTTACGCATTCATTCATGCATCTCTCTCACTCTCCCAATCGCACACATACACACACACACAGTAATTTCCTCATTCATACCTGCATTCATTCACACATCACTCTGTCTGTCACACCCAAATGTCACACACCCACTTACGCATTCATTCATACACCGCTCTCACTGTCTGTCACACCCACACGCCACACACCCACTTATGCATTCATTCATACATCACTCTCACTATCCTGATGTCACAGATACATTCCTCATTCATACATGCATTCCTTCACACATTGCGCTCATTCTTACTATCTCTCACACACAGATTCTTTTGCTTTCACACATGCAGACAGATACATAAACACACTGATACAGGCATTCACCTACTTACCTGATGGCCTGGTACCAAGTGCTCCACAGCCCTGTGGTTGGGGACCGCTATTCGAAGGGACTGAGAAACCTCAATGTTCAAGGGCGTGGCTTGGATGGCAAGCTGAAAGCAACAGAGTTCTTAAGCTCTGTAGTCTTCATTTTGTCTTGACAGGATTTTTTATTTAATTTCACCAACAAAGACCTGAAACTACTAAAATCAGATTCTGGAAGTTGTAAGCTACAAGTTGGTACAATTTTTAAGTTAAAATGTTTATGTTTTTCTATCAAACTTTCAAAGAGAAGGGACATTGAAATCACATTCACAAAGGAAGATGAGCAATTCCAAGTTTTCTCAGCAAGAAACTCTAATGAAGAAGGAAATGCAGGCAATCCTTACTATAGTTCAAGACTTGGTGGGTAAAATTGACAAACTAAACTTAAAAATGGACAATATAAAAGAAGATACCACCAAACAAATAACCTTATTAAATGAAGTCCCTAAACAACAAACTGCCCAGATTGCTGCTTTAGAAGATTCTGTAACAGATATAGACTACAGGTTAACAGAAAGAAAGAAAAACATAGACTTTCTTTTTCAAGAAAACACCAGATTCATTGAAAAGATAGACAACAATGAGAACAAAAACCAGGAGAAACAATATAAGAATCTGTGGCATCCCAGAGCAGATGGAGGGGGACAATATCTTGTTCATAGGTTAGTTCATGATTATTTTCCTTTCTTCTTGGATTCCTAAAATCCTAAACCTACCTGAAGCACTATCCTTCACGATAGAAAGGACACACAGATCTTTAACTACAACTTCTGTATCCAGTAAAAACGGCCATGCAAGATCTATTATTGTAAAATTTATCTCCACTCAAGACAAAGACCTTGCTTTAAGAACTTCCTGGTCCTTTGCTGCATTAAATATTGGTGACCAAACTATCAGGTTTGACAATGACTTTTCAATCCTTTTAATGTCAAAAAGAAGAGCATGTGTCCCCCTAATAAAATCATTAAAAAAGCAAGGAATCAAAGCACAACTCATATTCCCAGCAAGAATAAGACTATCCCTGCCAGAAGGAAAGAAAACATTTGACTCTCTCGAAGAGGCATCCACATTTGTCCAAAACAAGGACCTTTTAAGCCTACCTGAACCCATGGATTCTTCAATGAACCTAAAAAGGCAAGCTTCAAAAAGTGGTTATTAAAGAAAATAAAGAGACCCAGAGACAAATGACTATAAATAACTTGACATTTCATGCACATTTTTGTTTTCTCCCTTTTAAATAATGTGGAATCATACACAGAAGGTAATGTAACTTTCTTTGTCTCCAATTACCTTTTCCACAACAATGCTAACTTTAAAAACAATATATAGTACTCATAATTCAAGTAAATCAAAATCTTATCCAACTGCATACTACTATTTTATACTTTTATCTCTTTATATACATGGCATAGCACTAGTGAAATGGTATAAAATCACTCATTCATTTCATATATTTATATATATATTTCTTTTATATCATATATTTATTTCAGTACTTACGGATTATCGCAACCAGATTTTCATGCTAACGCTATTCGCTTGTGTTTTCCTTAAAAAACGGAATTAACGGTATTAAAACTAAATAACATCTTTTCTATAATATTTTAAATTTATAGTACTATTTAAACTTGAAAACACAGAGAAAAGAACATTTTAAAATAGCTTGACCCTTTTTACCTCTATTTACGCATGTCAGTAATACATCTCTGTATGTGTTCCATTTCTCGTGCTATACAAAAGTTGTCAAAGCTCTAGTCAACAGATTATTGAAAAGGCATATAGTTATTAACCATCTAAGTAGATTGCTGTAGTCATAGTTTTGTTAAAAATGCGATTGTGGGATTTACTTAAGACAGATAAGGAGGCAATTCAGTTATTTCAACAGTATGGAATTATACACAGTTTTAAGAAATGCAGTTCAGGACATGAAATGAAATTATACAATGGAAAACAAATATTTTGGAAATGCAACTTTGCTAAATACTACCAGCATATAGGAGTTCGGGAAGGTAACTTTTTTGAAGGAAGTAGAATTTCTTTTATAACTGTTGTTTGTTTTATATACTGTTGGTGTAAGCAGTTTACTAGCATTAATTTCTGTCGTGAAGAATTGGATATGGCTGACAAAACAGTTATCGACTGGAGTAATTATTTAAGGGATGTATGTACCATGGAGTTGGAAAAACAAGAGAAGAAAAATATCGGAGGGCCAGGGTATATAGTGGAAATCGACGAAAGTTTATTTACTCGGCAGAAAAATAACAGTGGTCGTATCCTACCTCAACAGTGGATTTTCAGAGGGATCTGTAGGGAAACAAAAGAAACGCTTGTAGTAAAAGTGCCTGATAGAAGTGCCTCTACATTGTTTGACCAAATACAAAAAAACATCAAAGCAGGCAACATTATATACTCAAAACTCCTGGAAAGCATACCAAACAAAACAACTACAAGAAGCTGGCTTTAGCCATGACAAAGTTAATCACAGCTACAATTTTGTTGACCTGGACACTGGAGTGCATACACAACATATAGAAAGAATGTGGGGCTCAGTAAAGTGGAAAAACAAAAAACAACGAGGAACTGCATGTCACCATCTACATTCCTATCTTGTTGAATATATTTGGCACGAAACACAGCTATCAAATTCAAAAGACTGCTTTTAAGAACTATTAAAAGCCATCGCTAACAACTTTCCTCCACAAAAAACAGAAAATCCATACCAAGTACCACAGCAATTAACCAACCAACTACTTCTAAGCTCTCAACATTAAAAAACAAAACAACACCCAGTGAACAATCCACATCTTCAAAACTAGCTACACTGACAACCAATATAACAGCAACTGAAGAATCCACAATTAACAATATTAAGCAGTAGAGCCCTAACAGCTATGAAAATTAATGACATTCGAATATACATTACACCGAAGAAAGAAGCAAAGCAGTACTCTGAATTTACTTATATTACATTGCATATGTACCATTCAATGAATACAGTTTAACCATTAAATACTTTTCCTCAATCACTTACCTTGTCTCCATTTTCTTCTTTTTTTTTAATGAAAGCATTTAAGTAATCCAAGAATTGAATAAATGAAAATACAGCTGAAAAATAAATCTCCACATGTGTAACACATCCAACAATAAATCCCAAACCAAAGGCTCCTTAGATTGCCCCAATGATAGCTCCAAAAGTCCTTTTCAACCAAAGGAAGTTCCAACGATAGCTCCCAAAGTCCTTCGATAACTCCAAATTAAAAAAAACCATTGACTGCCCCAACCATAAATCCAAAAGTCCTTTTCAACCAAACAAAGTTCCAACGATAGCTCCTAAAGTCCAAAAACACCATCGATTGCCCCAACGATATATCCAAAAATCTTTTCCAAACAAACGAAGTTCCAACAATAGTTTCTAAACTCCTTTGATAGCTCCAAAACGAACACCACCTTCCAACGATGTCTCCAAAACAAAAAGCACCTTTCATGATCCCCAAGTCCTTCGATAACTCCCATATGAACACCTTCCAACAATAGCTCTCAAATCTCCAAAATCCATCCATAACTCCCATACGACCAGCACCTTCCGATGACAGCTCTCAAATGAAAAGCACCTTTGAAAGATTGTGTATAAATACACATACCAACGTAATGCTCAATGTCTTTTCAGCACACTACGCACCTATCCAAATATTGTACCCATAAAACATTAAAAAATCCCCCACCAATATCTCCGCATACTTTTAAACAGGCCACCCGTCCCTAATACACTACATTTTCTAAAATTCAAACAAATGGCGGAATGTACGCTACATCGCAAAATCTGGTTGCAATAATACATAAATGCCTTTATTTCTTCATGTATGTATCTTTCCTTTCTGTTTTATTCCTAGTGTCATAGTATTTAATCACTGCAGGAGAGAGAAATGTTTACTGTGTTCCTTTTAAGTATTTAAAAAGAAAGTGGTGACATTTTATTTATATATATATATATATATATATATATATATATATATATATATATATATATATACATTTACTATTTAACTGAACTTTTGTAATGTGCTCCATTTAGCTAATATATCTTGGTAATTTGGAACCTTTATTTTAAATATTCATGATTTTACAAGTTATGGTTAAAAGCTTCCCTTCACTAGAAAATTCCCGCCTACTTATTTTTTTGATGGAACTTTGACAACTTCTGTGACAAGCTTGAGCTTTTAAAGGCTTTAGTTAGCTCCCAGACTCATGAGAAACAATTTGTGCCATCTTTGAGGAAGTAGGCTTGACCTCTAATCATGTTTCCCTTCACTGAACTCTAACAGCCAATCATATTCAAGAATGATCGTTTGAACTGTGTTTTCATTCATTTAGCAATCATTTTTTTATCTAAAAAGTCTTAAGCATATGTTTTGCTATAAATAGTGATTTATTTTCGCCACAGCTCTGTTTCTCTCTTTTTTTTTCTTCTTCTTTCTTATCTTATTCCTTTCTCAGCCACCCTCTTTTCCTGCCTCCATCCTTAGCCACATCCTAGCATCTTTCCTCCCATCCTCGCCACCATCCTTGTCACCCTTACATGTTATCTCTCCATCTCTTCTTCAACCTCTTCTTACCACTAAGCTTCCATATACCAATCCTGTCCCCCCTCCTGTCTTCTCAGCTACTCTCACCTCATCTTCCTGTCCACCCTATTCCCATCAAACTCTTGCCTCCAAATGCAGTAATCTGCCACATACCCCAATATACTTATTAACATAGCTGGTCCTCCTACCCTCCTTCCAAACACCCACCACAACATTTATAACCACTGTCTCCCTCAAACTTTCTTCTTTTCTCAATCCCCCTTTCTCAACTCATATAACATTTCTTCTCCACCCTCCCCCCTCCTGACACTCCTCTCACTAAACTTTACTACCTGTCACAAATCACTCTGACACTCTTTCTCCACACATCTCCTTTCATACTTCTATTCTTCCTCTCATTCATTCACACACCTATTACTCCTCACCTATTCCCAAGTATTTATCCTTTCTCACTTTTATTCTCACATCTCTCCATCTCATCTCTCTCTTTCTATCTCCTCCCTGACTTCTCCACACCTCTCATCTGTCTCTCTCTAAACATCTGGTCTCATTCCCTGTTCCTAATCTCACATCTCTCCACAATGTCATCATTGCTCAATGTAGGTCCTAATCTCCTCACTCATCACTGTGTCCATCACTGTCCATCCCCCTTGCAAGACTGCCTCATCACAATGCTCATCAACCTCCCAACTACCACCTCCACCACCCCCATCAGCACTCCCATCATCTCATACTCTTGCTGTCACACTACCCTCTCATACATCCCATACACTCTTTACACTCTACTCTCCACTATCAATTCTATCACAACCTACAAAACAACACTCCTACTTCTGTACTTCACTATCTCCTTCTATCAAACACTCTCAGAACAATCCTCTACTCTGTACTAGTTTCTCTTCTTCAACAAACCACACACTCTCCTTCTGATCATCCTTCACTTCCTAAGCAAACACTGTCATACTACACAATCCTATACAGCTCTAAACTTTTCTGCTATAATCTTCCTCTGTCTTACTACAGCTCATCCTCACACACTGACACAAGTATGGGGTCCCAAAACCCAATTTCTCTTCACTCTGCACCTCACTACAAAACTTACTTTTAGTCACATTCATTAAACCTCTCATAAAACTCCACACCATTTCACAATCTAACCTCCTCCATTTCACTCTCTTCATATCCATTCCCGGCTAAAACTCATCCTCCATTCTCTCTTCACCTTCATTCTTTCTTCCATTCTTCTACTTTCATGCCTTCTTTCTTTCTTCTTCACTGTCCGCACATCATCCAACCTTTTCTCTCATTTTCATCATTCAACCATCTCTCAACATACCTCTTCACATTCATCATCTCATCAACTCCCTCATTACTTTTTTTCCCTGCCCTTCCATTATCCTCACACATGAGTATGTTTCATCTATATGTTTCAGGTTTATCTGTTTGTCATTATCCTTTCACATCTTTCTCCCTTTTCTGGTCCTTTGTACTTCAATCTTTTCTTCTCCTTAGCCTCCTTCTCTTTCTCCTCCCTCTCTCTATGCTCATCTCCTTGCACTTCACCCATTCTCCTTTTCATCTCTCCCTCTCTCTTTTGTCTCCCCTCTCCATTCTTCACTTCTTCTCTCTTCTCCACTCTTCTCTACTTCTCCCCTTCCCTTCTTGCTTCCATACTCCTTCCTCTCCCTTCCACCATATCTCCTTTTCATCACCACCCCATCTCCCTGTCCTTCCTCCTACTTCCGTAGCTATATCTCAAGCCAGCTATTTGGCTGTCCCCTCACCGCCACCTGCACACAGTCCCCTTCCTTCCCTGAACTTCACACCACCCAACCTCACTATTTGATCCACTTTTTTGAACTCCACCTCCCTCCCCTTTTTCCTCCTCCTTCCTTCTTCCTCACCAGCACCATCCCTCTGCCTCCTCCTCCACTTTCCATCCGGCGCTGCACCACTCTACACTCTCCGGTCACCACACACCTTCTACTCATTCCTCCCTACTCCACATATATCCCACCTGTGTGCATCTCATTCCACACTTGTATCCCACCTCTCTTCTATGTCACCCTTGTATATATCCTCCTTGTTCTTGTGCCAACATCCTTATTCACATCAATCCACTACCATCTGACCACACAAAATCCACTACCATCTGACCTTCTGCATTCCCTCCTCCTACTCTCTCACCACCACTCCTCATCCCTTCACCTCCACCCACATCTTTGAAATTTGCTCCTCTCCAATAATTACACCCTCACCTACAATCTTCACCACTTCATCTCATCCAAATTCACCCAAATGTTTTCATCCATCACAACAACAACACCCAACTTGTGGATATCATTAACAACATTCATCATCATTTCATCAATTTCCAGCTTCATAAACAACTCAAACATACTGTTCCACTGTTCCAAAAACACTGTTCATTACTGTTATTTTTCAGAATTTCTTCCAACTTTATTCACAATTCACTCCGATACACTTGAATCCACCTCACCTACACCTAGCCCTCTCTTCCTTCCATCTGGTCTCAACCTACCAACCTGTCCACCATATCATCATATCAGCTTCTAGCTCTCTCCCTATACCAGTAACATTGCCAACAATTAAAAGTTCCACCATCACTACCACCAGTCCTCCTTCTTTCTCTCTTTCCTGGCCATGCCTTCCCCTTCCTTTGCGCCAGTCTAATTTTTCCGCCACCAGCACTGTGTTGGCTAACAGTACTGGTGGCGGTCGTATTTCATCTGAATAATATTTATACTTAAATAAGAATTACAAATATATCTCTGACAATGACAGTTTTAAATGCAACTTCTTTCCTGTTTGCTTTAATGACATTATAGTTGTATATTTTCTCATAGTAACAAATAATTATTAGGATTAATCAATTTATCTTAGTTAGTCTGTTTAGATAAAAAAATTAAGAAATTGCATACAGCTTCATGTTCTTAGTTCATTCATACATGGTATATTAGATATTTTTTTTCCTTCTGTATGTTTTTAATGTACATGTAGTTTCCCTTCTGCTTGCTTTTAACCTGCAGTAGCTAAGAATTTCCACTAGATGTCATGAGAGGGTTAGTTTGTGGCTTCTATCAGAGATATAGTAAGCCTGGATTTAGTTTATCCATGCAGAAGGTTGTTAAAATATACAGTTTTATTGTTTTCAAATTAAGAGTTTTTAAATTGTCCATAAAAGTTTTAAAAAATGTATCTGTCATAATGAATCAAGGAAAGGACTTTTCAGTTTTACTTATAATAGCAGTCTCCATCAAATGATAATATTTAACACCATATCTATTAATGTCAATGGGTTGAACAACCCCATGAAGTAGTGTCACCAAATATTTAATGCTACATAAGGCAGATATTGCATTCATTTAGGAATCTCACTTAGTAACAGAAGATCTAAACAAATTAACCTTTATGGATTATAAGACTTTGGTAAGTTCAAACTGCAACCACAAGAGAAAAAGCATCCTAATTTTACACAGAAAATCAATGAGAATTTCAGAAATAGTTGACTCATAGTCAAGCAATGATGGTATGCTTGCTTTAGTTATACTAAAACTAGATAAAAATATGTATAATTTTGCAAACACCTACTGCATACTGGGTATTGGGACTAAAACTGTGAAAAAACATTTAAGACACCATAACATTAAAGTCTAAAGGGGAGTTACTATTAGCAGGTGATTTTAATTGTATCTTGTCCTCCACTGATACTACAAGCAGTAAGCCCATCAAGATGTCCCCCATTGCCAAGCACTTGAACAACTATATAAAAGACAGAAACCTAATTGACATTGATGGTATAAAAATATCACCCTCTCTGAAATATTCTCACTACTCTTACAAATTTGTCACACAGACCAACCTTGACAAAGTCTTTGTAACCATTTTTCTACTGGCCAAAATTGATAATATAGTGCTGACATCATGCCCTATGTCTGACCACAATGCTATCACCTTCAATGTAACACTTAATATTGACCCCTTAAACTTTTGCCAAAGACTACCTGCTTGTCTAGTAACAGTACAAAGATTTAAAGAATGGTTTCTTGATGAAATAAAGCTTTCTTTACCTAAACATCAATAATAATGGAGAGGTTTCAGATATTATCCTATGGGATACTTTAAAGGTAGACTTACATGGTAAAGTCAAAAATCGGTATATAAATAAAAGGAAAAAGTGGGATAAAAAACTGGTAGACATACAAAAAGAAACTGATAAACTAAAACTTACAGCAAGTGACAAATCTGAATTAGCTGACATATGTAAACTGAACAACGAATATCAGGATATCATGCAGCATAAAATATCAATAAATCTGGAAAAAAATCAGATTACAATCCTACTCAATTAATTCCAATAGCATGTGGAGAACTGCAATTAGATCTAAACATTTAAATGAAAAAAGTCATATGAAAGAAATAATATACACTAGAAATAATCAGACTATCAAAGTTGCAGATCTAAAAATATCTTATTGTGTTTTAAAAACCATTACGAGAATATTAATAATATTAACTCATCTACAAGTGATAATAAAAGTATAGGCAACTTTCTTGCTAATGATATTCAAAAGAAGCTATCCAAACAAAATATTAATAACATAGATAAACCCTTTTCCTTTAAAGAATTAAAGGAACAAATAACAAATTTTAAGACAAAAAAGGCACCAGGGCTGGATAGTCTAATTCCAGAATTTTACAAACTCTTACCTGATAACACCTTGAAAATCTTAATCAATGCATTCCAAGAAGTTAAAAGTACAGCAAACATTCCTCCCTCATGGAAATATTCTATTATCTCTCCCATCTTAAAACCAAATAAAGAGCCCAACCTTTGCATATCATGCAGGCCAATTTCTTTGCTTAACATTGATTACAAGATATTCATGTCTATCTTAGCAGACAGATTAAATAATATTATTTCAATATTAATTCATGAAGACTAAATTGGGTTTATCAAAAACAGAAAGGTACAAGACAATGTAATTAGATTACTCTCCCTAATAGACTTAGCAAACAAGAAAAAAAGAGTGTTCTATTTTAAGCCTTGATATAGATAAGGCTTTCAACTCCCTAAGTTGGCCATATCTGTTTAAAGCTCAGCAAAAATGCAATTTCTCCCCAAACATTATAAGATTAATTAAAAAAAACTATATGAAAAGTCCATAGCCTATATAAAGTTTGGATATTATCTATTTAACCCATTTGAAATATTAAGAGGTACTAAACAGGGGTGTCCCCTCTCCCCATTACTCTTTGCACTGGCTATTGAGCCTCTGGTAAATTATGTCAGAAATAATGACAGCATTAAAGGATATAAAGTGTCACACAAATTATCCCCCAAGATACAACTGTTTGCTGATGACCTGACATCTAATGATATTGAAAATTCAGTAGATCCCCTATTACATAATCTAGACTTCTTTGCAAACATCTCTGGTCTAAAATTCAATCACAACAAAAATCAGGCACTTCTAGTGAATAAAAATGTTACTATGAAACTTAGATCAAAAAGAGACATAAACTGGGAGAGCACACATATTAAATATCTAGGTATCAGTGTTGAATTTAATTATAAAAAATCACTCACATCTAATTACCAATAACTTATAACCTCAATTTCAAGTCTAATTGACAGTTGGAACAGACTCTTCTTCACATCTGAAGACAGACTAACTTTAATCAAAATTATACTGTTACCTAAAATCTTATTCATTGGCCAAGCTCTAATAATTCCCACACCTGTCAAAATTAAACAGAAAATTAATAACTTATTACTCATCTTCCTTTGGTATCCCAAAAAAAACAAGAATTTTCCTTCTCTGGCACACCACAAGCTGGGATGAAGGAGGTTGACTTTTATTTAAACTCCGCATTTATTAACATAGTGTTGCTTTGGAATAATACATCTTATATATCATATTGGAAATCAGTACATGAAACCTTACTTCTTAATAGTAATATAACATTGCTTGAACCATATACTCAAATGCATACAAACATTTTATATGGATTTTAAAAATATACATTCAAAGTGAAAGGTCAAACCTTGTTATTACACCTCCTACAAACCAAATATTGTTGTTGTTTAAAAAGCTAATGTTTTCTAATCAATTAATTAAATATTTATTAATAATTATGTATCCTATTGCATACACAAATGAATGCTTGGTATCTTTTGATACTCAGAAAATGTTAGAATTTAAGAAGGGTGACCTATTATATTGGAATCAGTTTCTCTCAGCTAATAAAATAAGTTCTGCAGACTATTTGATCAGCAGATATAGTTTGTAAAACTGGCTGGACATCCAAACTTGTAAGGATTTTATACATACTAAGCCCGTACCCTCATTAGAGACATACAATAAAAGCAACTTAAAAATCCTGGATTTTATCTCAACAGTTATTAATAGCTCACCCAAGAGCAATTCATACATATCTGTTATTTATAAAATTATCAGAAATGATTTTAGCAAAACAGATGTTTCTTTTTGGAATTATTCAAGTTGTTAATAAGCAAGTATTCTCAGAAAAAGATAAAAAACTTTGTTTGCAGTCAGTGAAGGAATCCACATCTTCCCTGTTCTGGCATGTATACACATGGAAATTTTTATACAGATGTTTTTTCACCATATATAGACTAGCAATAATGTACAAGAAATATGAAATGAAATGCTGTAGATGTGGACACCCTGATGCTGACTGGATACATATGGTAGTTAATTGCAAAGTAATTTCCCCTTTTGGTTAGGCTTTAAATATCTTTGTAAAGCTCTATGGAATGACAACTCTACAATTTCTGACTCCCTTATCCTTTTCAATGTTCCTGAACTCATTCTTAAAAAACAAATATTTTACTATGGTCTACCTCTCTATAGCAAGGAAAATTGTTACTAAAAATTGGAAATCCCAATCTATTCCTGTCTTTAAAGTTGAGTTTATTCATCTTGCAAAATATATTTGTAAGAATGAGATTGCTACTACAAAAGCAAGGACTAACAGCATACCTCATCATTTAATTGCTTGGACAAAAATTGTCTAATCTGTTAGAGAAATATTAAGTGTTCTCCTATGTATATTGCTTTTTTAATTGTTATGGACATTGTATATCGTTTATCTGTTTTTCTTGTTACTATACTGTTAAGTTATTGTGTTATAAAATGAATAAAAATATTTTCTAAAGAAAAGAAACCTCAATGTCCTTCCAGTGAAAACACTGAGACATTCTAGCAATAGTCTCAGGGAAAGAAAAACCCACACTGGGGGAATCAGAAAGTGAGTCCTCTTTGAAGCCTGAATCAGATATCTGAGGTAACTCTGTATCCATCCCAGCATCTTCCTGTTAAATTCAGAATATTGACTCTCTTCAGGAAAAGAAGAATCTCTTTTTCATTTACCAGAAACTACTTTACAAGAAGGATGATGAAACTGAATTAAACTTTGAGTCAGTACCCAGTAAATGACTTGTATCCAAAGAAATTTGAAGAGTAGATACATGTTTAGTTTTCTGTTTCTTTTAGACAGTAAATATGGTGCCAGCTGTTTTACTAATGGCAGCAGCTGCTTCCCCAGGGATGGGTACGACATTGTGATGCAACAGGAAAACCTTCACTGCTCCTTCTCCCAGGACCAACAAGAGTGTTGGCTTTCTCTTGCCTACTTGGGAAATCCCAACAGCCACAGAGGATGTGACTAACTCTCACACCATAGTGGCTGTAGGTGCTACACCACAGGGATCCAGGGTAAAAGATAAGTGACATGAGGTACATGAAATGGCCACAGCAGAGTCACGCACCTGCAGCTGAGGAAAATTGATATTTTGCTGTGGTGACAAAGGCTTTTTTCTTAATTTTTTTTTTTTTTGGTCTCTGGAAAAAGGACTAACCATGCGACCATTAGTCTGTGTCATTGGCATGTTGAAATGGTGTGTTTCCTAGGGAAAAACAAGCAGCAATTGCTGGTAAACACCCTCATACTGCCACAAAAGTTACTTTTTTGATAGAATAAAACACAGTTAAAAGCATATTAACACACTATGCATGCTCCACAAAAGATAAATAAACTCAATTTCTCCACAGAAACAAATGTTTTCAGTTAATTTATACCACTAGTAAAATGAAAGGAAAAAAAAGAATGATCTGTTTATAATTACCTTATGTCTTGAGACAGTCTATTTACACTCCTAGCTTTATAAATAACTTTTCTGAAGAGGAAAACAATAAAACATCAATAAACTTATTTTTTTTCCCCAAAGAGAACTTGCCTGCCCAGCAAAGGAAAGCACAAGCTGACAGTTGATTCTTGAAAGCCTCAGAGGAATATACTCGTCAGCGGCAGTAAAACTCTGATGGGCTTTGCACCCAAACTTGTCTTTTAGTCAGCTCAGCTTGAGCTGACTGATAGTTTAGGAGCATGGAAAGTGTCTTGAAACTTTGGAAGCTGGTTGGCTGTTATATCCCTGGCCAGATATAACCCATATAGCTATGGGTACTCCAGCAGTGAGCAATATGATGAACATTAGCCATTACCCATAAGGAATGAATCATGAACCCACTCAAGAACCTAGGACTATGAACGACTTAAGAGCTGTTTATGACAATCAAGTGAAGTCTGAGGAGCAAATGATTGTTGTTCTTCACCACTGATATGGAATAATAGTAGGCAAGTTTTGTTGACAGTGCTGACAGTGAAACACCAAAATGAGGTCATCAACAAAAGCCAAGATATAAATAGCCACTCAAAGATGTTTCACCATGGATGGCCGAGACTCCATTTGTTCAGTGGAGTACAATACTCTAAATTTGTATAATGTAGAAGAAATCACATCAGCACCAACGTATGATGTCTTGCATCTTACTGGCATAACTGCACATGACCCTTCCAGCACTCACCAGAACAGTAGTGCAGGTGTAGTCACATGAATGATAGACAATCTCCCTTGACCATAAATACTGATACAAACTAGGGAGTACACCACTACTGATCTGCTTGCACACTTCTGAATTAAATCCACTGCAGTCTAGTGCCTTGATGGCTTGAAGGCCTGATGATGACCTGGACTTCTTCCAGCATAACAGGTTCAGAAAGTTGTGCTGTTGCCACACTTGAAATGTAGGCGTATGTACTCAAAACTTCACTGGTAGCTGGCCATTGACCAGGCTGTATTATCCCCTACAGTGCTTTGTCAACTGTTAAAGAATACACCTTGGATTGAGCATAAAAATGAAGGTTATGTAGTTACAATAACATTAGATCAGTGTTGTCCGATTTACATTTGCTTCAAACATGTGTACTGACAGATCCTACAGGATCCAAACTCAGCACAGATGTTTATCAAAGAGATTAGACAAAAACTCATGTATGGAATAAACTGGTGCTGAAAAGGGGTCCATACCTTTGGAGTAGACCTGAATTGAAAATCTCTTCCATTTACTGTGGTAGAATTTCCTAGCTGGTGGTTTCTGTGAAGAGAAAAGAATATTGATTACTGCGGGTGGGCTGGCATCTCTGTCTATAGTTAAAACTGGAAGAACCATGCAGTTAATTTCATGGACCTTTGATCTGAAGGATGCAATACAGACAGTTGAGTTGCAAGATCTAGATAATGGTCCAATATTCATGGAGGTTGTACTAGCATAAGCCAGAGATGGGGCAACCATGTCTGTTGAGGGCAAAAGGGGGCAATGAGGATCACTCCAGCCTTGCACTGTCTTAGTGATAGAGGGGGAAAAGTTCCCTTAGAACTGAAACCTGTTACTTAGTGTGACTAAAATAAAACCATTTTGTGGAGACAAGCTTACAGCAGCTCATTTGCACATATAACATTACTAATTTCAAGTCTTGGCACAATCTAACCTAGTCTAGTGCCAAACATGAGAGAAAACTCGAAGGGAAGCCTCTGTATAATCCAGTCCATGACCTACAGTAGCCCACTGAAATACAGGTCTAGATAACATGGATATCAAATTCCCAAATGTCTCCATAGCCAGCTTGGTAGATATGGGCATCTGAGACAATGTAGCAATAGCCTCATGCTCATAGAAAACCATTTAATCCTTAAAATCACACAGTTACAATATATGCACATGTACAGTTTCACTGGAGGCAAAAATCTTGCATCCAAACAAGGTTGTCAAGACACAGTACATACACCATACAGAGTGCCCATGTCACACATAGGCCAACCTATGCTTAGTCACTCAAAAGCAAAAATCCCAAACCTTACTGTATTGCACTTTTAAACTCTGTATTACTGAATTGCCACCTATTTTTAATTGTTTTGTATTTGTTTCAACTGTTTGCTGTTTGAGGCTATTTTTCCTGCACTTTGTATTTTCTAGTACTTGTGTATTTTATAGACTAGGCTAGATGTGTATTTTATAGCATAGGCTAGATTCAGATTTGCTGAATCTAGACTGTTTGTAATTATCTGAGCACTAAAATAAAACATCTTACATTAAGAGGGCCCCCTGCACCCTTGTGTAGAAGTGTGTAGAAAAGGACCCAGCTGAGTTGGAGATTGTTAGAATGTGGCTCAGTATTGAGGATTTCCATTGTCCAGCTTGTCTGAAAATTGCTTAACTTAGCTTGTATTTAGGCAGTACATTTCCAAGGGCCTGTGTTCAGTTTACAGGAGCTGCTCCAGGATTGGTGTGCTCTCTCTAATCTCTGGAGTACATCCACATGAAATCCAAGGCATCCTTTGAAATCTACAGAAAAAAATAAGCATTTTTACTCACATATGCCGCGGTAGTGCAGTAGTAGCATTTTTGCCTCACAGCAAGAGGTTCTCCTATTCGATTCTCAGCTGGAGCACCTTCTGTGTGGAGTCTGCATGTCCTCCCTGCAGTCAAGTGGCATTCAAAAGACATGCGTAGAGTGGGTGTGCCATCACTGAAGGTAGGGCATCGAGCTGGCACCTCGGCACCGGTAAAAATCTACTGTCAATCATTAGTGGACCAGAGTTCGGCTGTGGTGACCCCTAACCGGGAAAAGCCAAAAAAAGAACTCACTGTATTGCACTTTTAAACTATGTATTACTGAATTTCCTCCTACTTTTATCTATTTTTAGACATCTAACTATTTTTCTGTTTCACTGTTTCACCTGTTTGCTGTTTGAGACTGTTTTTCTACACTTTATATTTTCTAAAACTTGTGTATTTTATAGCATTGCTAG
The DNA here is from genome assembly GCF_019279795.1 of Protopterus annectens. Taxonomy (NCBI): domain Eukaryota; kingdom Metazoa; phylum Chordata; order Ceratodontiformes; family Protopteridae; genus Protopterus; species Protopterus annectens. Next base: position 1,335,524,764 of record NC_056732.1, read on the forward strand.
ATTCAGATTTGCTGAATCTAGACTGTTTGGCATTACCTGAGCACTAAAACCAGCCATCTTACATTAAGAGGGCTCCCTGCACCCTTGTGGCAAAAGTATATAGCAAAGGACCCATCTGAGTTGGAGATTGTTTGAATAAGGCTCAGTATTGTGCATTTCCATTGGCCAGCATAACATGCTTAAAAAAAGGTTCTCACAGTTGCTATATAAGCCCTAAGTTTGAGTGGGTTTGCACCTGTCTGAACACAGCTCCAAAAAGTTTGCTGACCAGCCATTGCTGTACTATCTTCATCTGAGCAACCCGAGGTATCTGTTTGCACATAGAGAACCTTCAAGCAGCACCATGCAGTGGAGGTAACCATTGGCAGTTATAGCGGCAAAAGCTAAAGTAGATCTATTTTCCCTTAGAAGCTGCCCATGCTCCAAATGAGGAGCCCCTTAAATTGCACTTAGCTGTATCAGACAGCACCTTATCTGGGCTTCCTACAGCATTTGTCACTTTAACAGAAATCTCCTAATCCATAATAGTCTCCTACCTCTTGACAGCCCCAATAGTAGAAAGCATCATGGCCGTACCGGGTTATGATGCCTTCCACATTCAGACCACAAACTGAAAGTGCAAGAATTAAAGGATGTGGAGTATCAATATTTATCAAAGACAAATACACCTTTAGATCGGTTAATCAAAATTATTCCTTTGAACTACTCCAGGTCCAACTGACTGTAGGTAAGACCCCTCTCCAAGTTATTGACAGTTATAGGACTCCCTCCATGAACCAGGATACCACACTGCATACATGGATCTACTTGAATTGCTTGAGATATAACCAAGTATCCTGGTTCTAGCTGACTTTAATTACCCACCCATAGACTGGATAAATTATACATGTACTAACACAATTGCCCAAAGGTTCTTGGACTTCATCATCTCCAATGCCCTGGATCAGTTGGTTGACACCCCCACAAGGGGCCCAAACATTCTGGATCTGGTGCTCACTCACATGGGTGATTATTGCACCACCCCATGTGTGCAGCCCTCACATAAATCAGTCTCATTAGAAGTAACAATTACATCTGACCCCCCATTAGGAGTAACTAGACTAAAAAATTTCTCCAGAGCCAATTACAACCTAATAGATGATAGCATTAATAGCTTCATAGCCCCTGCTCTCACTGATGGCATGGACACCTATACTGGAATTTAAACCACTGCCTTGTAAAAGCATCTATACAAATGTATTGACTCAGCTGTACATGATAGGACCAAAACAAGATCCTCAAGAAAGAACAAGCCTGCCTGGTGGACATCCACCATTAACAGGTTATAGAATAAGAGAAAGAAATTGTTATTCAAGAGCAGGAAGGAAAGGTCTCTGAAATGGAAGTATTCCCTCCTCGGGTTAAAGAAGCAAATAAGACACCTCATAAGGCATTCTAAAGCTAACTATGAATCCAAATTAGCCTCCTTCACTAAGGATAACCATAAGGCCCTCTTGGCTATGTCAGAAACCTTAAAGGAAAAACCCAGCTCTTTGCAGAACTGGTTGTTAATGGCACCAGATATACTGAACCCGCCAACCTGCTAGCTGACGGATATAATAAAAACATCTCCCCCCAATCCCTACCACATATCCCCAAAGCATCACTACCACCTTCCCTCCACCTTATATCTCCAGGGAAGTGGTCATAAGCACCCTCTCCAAAGCCAAAAACACAGCCTCTATGGGACCTGATAATATCCCAGGGTGCATTTTAAATAGATTAAAATAGGAACTGGCTGCACAGCTGGGTATTGTTTTTAACCACAGTCTAAGCACTGGTTTTGTACCTGCTGAATACAAAACAGCAACTGTCATACTGTTACATAAAGGAGGTGCCTCCACTGACCCTGGGTAATATAGACCCATAAGCATGACCAGGATAATCTGTAAAGCTATGGAAAGAATAATCATGGACCTTATCAACAAAGATATAGGACATCTCCAAACGCTCAACCCAACCCAGTTTCACTTCATTAAAAGGAGATCTTGCCTCTTGAACTTGGTGGACTTCTTTAAGACAATCACCAAAGCCTTGGACAAAGGCAAATCAATCCAAATGGCCTACCTGGACCTGGCCGAGGCCTTTGACACTATTGCCCACTCAGGCATCATTGATAAACTCACCCAGCTGGAGATCAACCCATATATTGTCAGGTGTGTTGCAAACTGGCTCACTGATAGAATGCACACAGTCAAAATAGGTGACTTTACCTCCAGCAGCAGACCCATAACCAGTGGTGTTCCACAGGGATTGGTTCTGGGGCCCCTATTGTTTGAAATCTACTTCTCAGATGTACATGCTAAAACAAAAGGCCTATGGCTGACAAAGTTTGCTGATGATTGCAAAATGGGTGCAGTCATCGAGTCTCCAAACAATGCCAACATCCGACAAAAGGGACTTACACAGACAAACATCTGTTGCCAAAGTCATGGGCTAACACTCAATGCAAAAAAATGCATTATCATCCCCTTCAGCAAGGGTGACATCTCTGAAGATTATCACATTAATTACAACACCCTAAGCATGCAATCACTGGTGAGAGATTTGGGCACACAGGTTGACAGCAACATTTCCTTTGACCACCACATCTCCACAGTGTTAAGAAAGGCTTTCTACATTGCTCACCTCATAAGTAAGGGCATTGCATTCAGAACAAAAGAGGTTATAACCCCCCCCCCGTATTCCTCACTCATCAAGCCAATAATAGAGTACAATGCTACCTTCGGTATGTACGTTACCAGGCACCTACAGCAACTGGAAAGACCTCAAAGGCTTCTTACAAAGAGAATTCAGGGTCTTCAGCATATGTCATACATTGACAGACTGAAATCACTGTCACTATACTCTGTGTCTTACAGAATACTCAGAGTGACCTCTGCCTTGCATATAAAGCAATCTTAGATCCTGCTCTAATGGAAATGCTGCACATTCGTAAATCAAATGGTATAAGATGCACTCGTTCTAGGGAATTCAACCTCGTATGTGACATCAATAGGACTTGCTGGAGAAACAGATATGTCTCACAGAGGTTACCTCTCCTCTGGAACAAACTTCCAATTTGGGTGAAGCAGAGTCCCTTGTTAACCCTATTTAACCGTAGTTTGGATGATTGGAAGGAAAAACACAAATTCACCCCAGGAGTTTCACCTCTGTCCCTCTTGGACAGGGGCCATAGTTGTTGACTTAGTTCTGCTTAATACCTTGATATTCTTGGGAACAGGGGTTGTACTTGACTAGACTTGTAAAGGTCCTAGGGCCATTAGTCTAGTAACCTCCTATGATCCTATGATCCTATTATCCTTAGCCTATAAACAGCAATGCCTTCCCTCAGCAATCTGTAAACCAGCACGAAACATCACACATAACTCTACACCCAGTGGGGCCCCAAGATGAAAGCCCATAAGGCAAGCCAATACATTACCCAAGCCTCTTGTCACAGGGGACTCCACTGTATCACATGCAGATGACCCACTCCTCCAACTTAAAAAGAAAATAAAGTTAGTTTCTTATCCAGAACCAGGATCCGTCAAGTTATGCACACAGTCAAATCAGAACACCACACGTACCAGTATGATTCTATCACAGTCCATGTGAGTGTTAACGACCGGAAACGTACTTCCCTGGACTACATGGAGAAAAACATTCTTGACTTCTCTGAAAGTGTGTCTCAGGTAAGCATGTGCATTACACTGAGCAGTTTTCTATCTTCACCAGGGATGATACCACAGTGTGAACAAAAGATGATTGACTTCCATAACTTGCTTAGTTTCTGGTGACTTTCCAGGGGAAGTCAGCATCTGTCAGCGTGGGAGAGCATGGTTAACAGACCACATTGCTTTGAAAAGGATGGCTTTCCCCTGTCTCCCATAATCTTCTGAATATTGCCTAAAACTTTTTCCACCTCCTTACAGCCTTTTTTTTAAATGCCAAATTGACAAACCATACAGGCGTAGCAAATAAAACCCAAAGAAACTTATAATTGTTACTGCTCAATGCTACAAGCCTAAACAAGAAACTCCACACCCTATTAGCTCTCCTCACTGTGGAAAATATTGACATCTATGGAGTTATTGAGACATGGTAGTTTACATCTGCCGAGAGTACTCCAGCACTGTGAGACTTTAGTGCATTTCACACATTTAGTCTGTCAGCTGCACAGATGGGCAAAAGCTGTGGGAGTCTCAAGCTATATTAACAACAAGCTTAAGTTTATAGTTAAACAGAATGATGCCTCTGGAATGTATCCACATGCAAATCACCATAGATAACCATTAAACCAAACCTCCTAATTTTGGGAAACTTTAACTACCCCTCTAGAGACTGGGAAACATACACTGCCTTATACTTGCAAAGACAAAGATTCTTGGACTTTACTAACAGAAATACCCATGAATAGACAGTGCACACACCTAGCAAAGGTTCAAACATATTGGAATTGGTACTCACCGATATGGAAGACAACTGCACCCCCCCCCCCCCCCCCCAGTATTACATCCTCAGTGGTGAGGGCAGAGCACAAAGCTGTTACCTTTGAAATAAAAATCAACTCAATAACCTCAGTAAATCATATAACAGCTAGGAACTTTTCCAAAGCAAACTACATCATATTAAGCGATTGGTTTATCTCCACTGCCTCCATTATTTGTATTGTAACTCCCATACTGTGCTGTAGCAATTATTAGCCCCTCAGTACCCACATATAGTTTCTGAAATCCTGACTGCTGCAACCACCACTTGCGTTAAGTTAGTCTAAATCTCTGTAAAAATAAGTTTTGTAACTACAAATTGGCATATTTACAACAAAATAGCAAATACCTGCATTATTGTTTTTGGTCACTAAACTCCAAAACCTTGGGCTAACCTGCTCCATTACCCTTGCTAACGCTCGGACTCTCTCCACTCCCTTACTTTACCCCATTCCCACCCACCCCTGGAATAATTGAACTTATAAACACCACACCCACAAACACCAGTCTTCACCTCCCACAATCCCTATTACCCTATCATATCACACCTATTATCCCCCACTGGATCGCACTCTACCACACCCTTAGTACAACACTCAAGTCTAATACCCCTTATATACACACTAGTCTTTCTCAAACTACAAACAATGTTCTATGCACTACACACCCAACTACCAAAATAATCTAATCTATCCCTTCACAATTTCTACTCTACTCCTGCTTTCAATCCTCACCTCCTACCATACTCAACTCCCAGACAGCACTCCACCCCCATGGCAAACAAAAGCAATAGGCAAGCCTCTAAAACTAATAAACTTCCCCATATTACCATGTGACCTTATCTCCGCCCATACTTTCTTTCTTGTACAATAAGCAGCCAATTAAACATAACCCCTATTCCTCTCAAAAACATCCCAAAATAATATACAGGGTTACTAAACTCTACCTACACCTACTCAAAACACTCACATGCTGTGGTGATATCCACCCTAATCCAGGACCCATTACACCAACCAACCCAAACATAAATCAGCAAAATCCTCTATACCACAGACCGACATCCTTTCTCCTCTTCCTAAACCTGAATGTAAGAAGTATATTAAATAAAATTCAGGACCTCCATGCTCAACTAGCACTATATAAACCAGAAATTGTTGTGCTAAGTGAAATATGGCTAAAACCGGAAAACCACAATAATGAGGTTACAGCTCCTGGCTACAATATTATACGTAGAGATAGAGTGGCGAAAAAGGGAGGGGGGGTAGCAATATTATTCCAAAATCATCTCACCATCAAACTATTTGATTGTAGCATCCCTGAAGTCAAAAACGTAGAACTAATCCTTGCAAAATTCCAACTTAGCCCCAACAAACATATAAACATTGTAGGTGGCTATATCCCACCAGGTAATAAAATTACTATAATGGAAAACCTATTAGACTGAATCTCAAACTCCCTTCCACAAGAAACTATACTAGTAAGTGACTTTAATATTAACTGGCTTAACTGTTCCAACCAGAATCCCTCTACCGATATCAACCTCCATGGGTTTACTCAAGTCATCTCTTCCCCCACTAGAATTGACAAAACGTCCAAGCGCCAGTCCATCCTAGACTGGATTCTTATATCTGACCCCTCTCCAGCATACCAATCTGGCTGGTTACCTGATAGTCTAAGTGGCCATCAGACAACCTACCCAGTTAAGAACAGGTCCCAACACATTAGCCAGACTATCCTCAGAGTCATATGAAATAAAAAGACCTTTATATCTAATAACTTCATCACTGCAATAGAATGCTGTAATTGGACTCCCCTGAATCAACTGTATCTTGACGAAGCTGTGCAGTACTTTAACTCAACTTTCTTAGAAATCTTAAATTATCATGCATCCTCCAGAACCATAAGAATAAAATCAAATTTTGCCTCATGGTTAACTAATGAAACTCAAACTCAAACTACAGTGAAAGAAAGAGATAAGGCCTGGATACAATTTCACAAAAACAAAGCCACTATTATGAGGCAGATCTACTTAGAACTCTGTAACAAAAGAAAAAAAAATATTAAACTTGACTAAACTAACTACTACAAAAGCATGCAAGAAAAATATGTCCACAAGCCTCAAAAATTCTGGGCCACAATAAATACCATACTTCAGCCTGGAAAATCCACAACTCCGACCCCCATGTTAATAAACAACCACGATAATGTTCCCACTCAATTTAATAAATACTTTACTGAAATAGTCCAAACCCTTGCCAATACTCAAAATACTGCTAATAGCCACACACCAACAACTGCCCAAACCCACCCCAACTCACAGAACAATACCTCCAACTTTTCCCTGCACCCTGTGTCCACCAAGGTTATTTCCAAACTCCTCTGTAAACTTAAACCGATCACTCTGGCTGCTGATAACCTACCAGCAGATTTCCTTCAGACAGCTGCAGAAGCTATAGCCTATCCTGTTGCTATTCTCATTAATAGGTCTCTATCAGAATGCAGGGTACCTACGTCATGGAAAACATCACATATTATACCACTACACAAAGGCGGTAACTGATTAGAGCTTACTAACTACCACCCAATTGCTATTCTATCACCCTTATCTAAAATATTAGAAAGAGTTGTTCACACTCAACTAATCCAGTGCCTCCAAAAAAAACAACCTGCTATCTGAAGCACAGCATAGCTTTAGACGCTTCCACAGCACTACTGTCTTTTACTAACATAGTTAACCATTACAGATATAAGAACCTATTTGTATCCTCCATATTCTATAGACTTATCAAAAGCTTGTGACATGGTTAACCACAATCTGCTTCTTCAAACTCTATCCACCCTAAACATTAGCTCCTCCTCTATCTCTTGGTTCAACAGTTACTTATCAGGCCGGCAACAAGCAGTCCTATGGCAAAACCAATTGTCCCCTCTCTTACCAGTATCCTATGGAGTCCCCAAGGCTCCATCCTTGGCCCACTGCTGTTCTCTTTATTTACCAACCAGCTCTCCTCCTCCACACACTGCCTCAGTAGTACAATATGCTAATGACACCACCCTTATATGCGTCACCCCCATAATAAAATAATTTCATTCCTTAACCCAAAACAACTTTACTCTAGCTGAAACATGGTTCACTAACACCAGACTTATTCCTAATCCCAAAAAAAAAACTTATTCTTTTCAGCCCAGATAAGGCCCCCCCTTTAGACAATAATTTTAGCATAACTTCCAAAGATAATATCCAAATCACTCCAACCACTTACACACTCAACTTCTAGGTGTTGAAATTGACAACAACTTGAGATTCGACATCCACATAGCACAAACCATCAAGAAAGCAAACAAAAAACTTGGGCTCTTCTACAGGAACAAACAGGTTATCACTAGACATACCAAAGCCACAATTTCAAGGACTCATCTCTTATCTATCCTCCTCTATATCTCTTCTATCCTGACTAACCTCCGCCAGGCTGATTTAAACAAAATGGAATCTTGTTATAACAAGATTGCCAAGTTCACTACAGAAGCCTCATATAAGACTCATCACTGTCTATCCCTTAAGCAGCTTAACTGGCTTGAGCTGCCTCAGCTACTGCTACTCAGTCAGTTGTCAGTAGCACACAAGTTATACTACCCTCCTGATAAAACCCCTGCACTCCAGCATCTAATTCAACCCTACGCTACAAATAGAACCTTAAGATCTAGTAACCAGAACCTTGTAAATGTCACCAAATATAAGAATGATGCTGGTAAGTCTCTCTTTGGTTGCAATGTTGCAAGAATCTGGAATACACTACCAAGCCACATAACTTCTAAAAGCTCAATAGCTCTACTATACAATTTAAAAAAAACTCCTGAAGACCCACTTTTCAAACAACTGGCTATGCTCCTCTTACTCCCCAGGATAATACATACCAATGCATTGTTAGGATGATACTCTTATGTAATAGCAGTTCCCCTGGAAGGCTGTTATACTAATCATACCTCAAAGAATGTCACTACTGTTGATATCTATTGTATAGAAACAAGACCTATCTGTTATATTGTTAGCAACCACTACCTGTTGCCAAAAACAATTCCAGCAATATTCTGGTTGGGAGGGTGGCCTAATGGTTAAAATATTTGCCTTACAAGCACAAAGTACAGGGTTTGAGTCTCAAAAGGGATGACTGGCTAGGCTTAAAAATGACTTGCAAGAGCAGTTAGCCTAGTACTAACCTATGAAACCTACACTGAATGTTCTTAACTACCTTGCATATTTTTATCCTTAAAATTATGTATGTGCTTATTACATTGCAGATTTTAAGCCTAAAAAATTATGGATGTGTTTTAAATTTTGATTTTATGTGTTTTGTAAGTTCTACTTTAATGTGTGCTTATATTTCTCCTACGTATTATATTTTTGAAGCTTTTCTCCCCGGGTCTCCGCTGAAAATGGACCCTGCATCCAGTCAGACTTTCCCGGTAAACAAATGTAAAATAAAAATAAAACTTGTCAAAATTCAGTGCTTCTCCTAACAGCAAGTTCACAGCAATCTAGGCAGAACTGCTCACAGACACAATGAAGTAAGCCTGAAACAATCACTAAAATCAAACCATACTGGTGTAATGCAAACCTTAAGAAGGTATATAGCAAAAGGAAAAAAAGTCATGGCTAGAATCAGGAACACCAACTCCTATAATGATCAAAACTCTCTAATTAAACTAAACAGGAAACTAAGAGGACAGGTTTAGTCCAACAAGGCCAATTATGAGGTCAAGATAGCCTCACAGGCTAAAGACAACCACAAGACCTTATACAGCTGTCTGAAACCTCAAGGGCAGCTCACATTTCTGTGCTGTCCTTGTGGTCAGTGATGCCACCTTCATTAAGCATGGCGACATAGTGAATTTGCTAGCTCACAAATTCAGCTCACACTTCACCCCCATTCTACCCACCTCCTCCCATGAAATACCTACTAGCACAACCCCCCCCAACTACTAAAAGGAAGCAGATCTTGGTGGATACCTCAGGTCTTCATGATGAGACCACTCTTACTTGGCATTTACTTCTCAGAGATAAAAGATAATGTTAAGGGCCTTTGGCTGACCAAGTTTACAGATGACTGCAAATTAGGAGCTATCACTGATTCCTCCTATGACACAAGTATCTTACAAGGGGGTCTAATACAGACAAATGACTGGTGCCAAAGTCAAGGACTAAAACTCATCATCAATGCCAAGAAATACATTATAGTGCCTTTTAGGAAAACTGCCTCCCAGGCTAATTACTCAATCGATAAGACAAGCCTAAGAGCTAAACCTGTAGTCAGGCATTTGGGAACATATGACACATGGAGACAATAATCTGGCCTTTGATCAACATGTGGCCAAGGTAATAAGAAAAATCATATTCTATTACCCAACTTATAAGCAAGAGCATGGCATCCAAGATCCAAGTAAGTCATAGTGCCACTTTATTCAGCCCTTATCAGACCCATCATTGAGTATAATGCCCCCTTCAGCATGTACCTGACCAGACCAGTGCAACACTTGAAACACCCACCTCAAGATTCCTCACCAGGAGAGTCCAGGGTATAAATAAATTGTCCTATAAAGACCACTTAAAGTTCTATCTCTATACTCTGCCTCCTAGGGTTCAATGAGAGGTGATCTATTCCTGACATACAAGGAATCTTCGCATCGTTTTCTGATGGACCTTTTGCATATCCACAAAACGAAGAGCATCACAATCACTAGATCAAAGAATTTAAATTTTGCTTCTGACGTGTTGGAGAGACAGATATGTGTCTCAGATGTTCTGGAACAGACTCCTCATCTATGTGAAGCACAGTCCACCCATAACCCTATTTAAACGGGTCTACTTCTAAACTTCAAAGTTTCAAAACTTTGAATTTCTTATGGTCGTGACCAGAAAATTGAAGTTTTGAAACTTCGAGCCATATAAATGGAGATCGCTATACAGAGCAGAATGGGGTGTTTACTGTTTTCCTCACTGTAGTGCAATCTTGGATTTGGTATATTTAATTAGCAGGAGTTGTGAGGGGTGCAGGGGGGCTTGCCTCCTGCAAAATAAAAAAAAAAACATTTTTTTTGTTTTTATTTATTTTTTTTATTTACATTTCAAAGTTTCAAATTTTCAATCTTATGGTCTCAACCATAAGAAATTCGAAGTTTTGAAACTTTGAAATTTAGAAGTAGACCCATTTAAGCATAACCTTGACCAATGGATGAGAAATCAGAATCAGCCCAAGTCTGGACCCCATGTCTCTGATAGACAGAGGCAGGCAGTAATGCCCAAAGTAACATACCTTCTGCCATAACCTCTAGAAACTTCCTAACTAACATACCCCCTTATAATAAATGCCCATGATACATAGGGACGCAAGAGAGTTGGATTGCATGGTTAGGCTTATAAAGGCCCTGGTGGTCATTAGCTAAGTATATACTTATATAGTTATATACCTATGAACCTATCTGCACCTGCCTCTCAACCTCAAAGCTTAAAAATCATAGCACTCGTTTTTAAAATAACAACAGATTAGAAAGTGAAGTAATTTCCTGTTTTTCAAGAACAGAATGCATTCAGGTATTAGAGTGAGTACAAATAAAATAATTTTATAAACTCTTAGTTTATAATAAATGCTTAAACTGGTCTAAATTTATGAAAAAAGTAATTCAAGGAAATGCAAGGCTAAATCTGAGGGCAAACCTCTATCTCTATACCTAACTTACAACAGCCAAGAAAAATGTATCTGTTGTTGTTGCCCTCCCCACCATCACCACCCCACTTCTCGAGTGCTATGATTTAGACACAGTGGTATGATGCTTATCCTCGCATTTATGCTTGCTCCTCCTCCTACACTTACTGCTCTGGGGGTGCATGAACAGGATTATCTATTTTGAAACCATAAAAGCTGTGATATTTTACTTTGGGACTCACCCACATGCAGAGTAGCAAAGTCCTCCCTGTGTGATGCTGGCCAATATTTTAATTACAATAACATATCCCTTATTTATCGATAAATAAATGCTTATTTGAAACAAGTTGTTCTTAAGAAAATTAGATATTAAAAAGACAGCATAATGTCCATCGGGGGCTTCTGTCCCAGCATATGACTGCAAAGCACTTAAAACTGTATACTGGATGGAGGGGTAGGCAGACCTCTTCCTGGATGTGTTTAGCCATCAGTCACGGACATTGTCAGTGGATGGCGCAGTGGTGCAGCAATTTGCATTGTCGCCTCACAGCAAGAGGATCTCCTTTTCGATTCTTGGCTGGGGTGCCTTCTGTGCAGATTCTGCATGTCCTTCCTGCATTTGTCTGGGTTTCCACCAGGTGGTCTTGTTTCCTCCTATGTTAAAAAGACATGTGTCTGGAGCATTTCTCCCCAGGCCTCCACTGAAAATTTGCACATTCCAAGTCGGACTTTCCCATTAAACAAATATTAAATAAAAATAAAATAATGACGGACATTAGAGTTTCAGAATTTTGTTTACATTGTCCTTTTTAAATATTTTACTGTTCATAAAATGAAATGTTGAATAAAATTAAAAAAAATCCCAAATACCACAACTTACCTGACAGCCCAAATTGGATGTTATTCAAGTTGGCGCTTTCCACATCTGTGCAAAGATGGTGAGCCCTAAAGGAAAATATCACCAAAAATTCTTCTCTCCTACTGCTATGATGTTTTGGTGTCAGGGCTAAGATTTCTAATACTGAAGGATTGAAAGGAACACTTGCCACAACCATGAACACTTTGTTTTTCATAGATCAAGCTTATTGGATATCAGATTATCAGATCTCTAATTAAGAAATTAAAACCAACTAATCTAGCAGCTGATCTCCTCCCACCAGAGTATCTGCAAAAAGTAGCAGATGCCATAGCATACCCCATCTCCATCATAATCAACAGAATCTTATCTGAAGCCACCACCCCCTCCATTTGGAAAATATCTCATGAAATACCACTCCATAAAGGAGGCAGCTCCTTTGAACTGTCAAACTTTAGACCCATAGCTATTCTGTCACCATTGGCTAAAATTATGGAGAAGTGTGTCCATAAACAACTTATGCATTATCCTACCCAGAATAAGCTGTTGGATAACTCGCAGCATGGTTTTATGTCGCACCATAGTACCACCTCAGCCCTTCTATCCTTCTATAACACCATAAACCATAACTGAAATAATAGGAAGCTTAACTCAGCCCCCTTTTTAGATCTCTCCAAGGCCTTCAGTATGGTCAACCATCAAATACACACCCTTAAGGCATTCTCACTAAATAGCCATGCCCTTCAATAGTTTCAATCTTACCTGTGTGGTAGACAACAAGCCGTCCTATGGCAGGACAAACTATTAACATGTCTACCCATCACCCTAGGTGTCCCCCAGGACTCCATATTAGGGCCCCTTCTTTTCTCTCTCTTTATTAATGGCCTTCCCACTGTCATCCCAAATTCTACCTATATCCAATATGCGGATGACTCCACCTTGATTTTTTTAGCCACATCTCTGACAGATCTAATGACATTAATCCAGAATACTTTCAATATAGTTGAAAACTGGCTTTCATTGGTTCATAGGTTCATACGTAGGCACTAGGCTATCGGCCCGAGGGCTTACGTAAGCCTAGCCAACAAGGTTTCCTGGCTTATGCCACCCAAGAAAGTTATTTTTCTGTGCCACTGTTGAGCAGAGACACAGAAGTGATACCCGGGGTGTATTTCCTATTTTCCATCCACTCATCAAGATTTTTCTTGAAGAGTGCTAATGAAGAACTTTGCTTGACATAGATGGGTAGCTTGTTCCAGAGTATGGAAAGACTCTGGGATAAGAATCTATCCCCCTATCATGTCCTGTTTATTGTGGTGACAAGGTTTAGGTCCCTAGAGCGTGTAGCTCGGAGGGATTGGGATTTCTTTAGGTGTAGCATGTCCAACAGCTCTGGGTTTGACATAACTTTATATATTAGGCAGAGATCACCACGGTGTAGGCAATACGCTACAGAGTAAAGCTGGAGATTTTTGAGATGGTCAGTGTAGGGCATCTGTTTGAGGCCAGTAATCTTCTTTGTGAGGTACTTCTGTGGCCTTTCCAGCTGCTGCAGATGTCTTGTGAGGTACATTCGAAAAGGGGCGCTGTACTCTATAATGGGTCTAATGAGTGTCGAGTAGAGGGAAACAATGACCTCTTTTTTCCTGGATGAGAACTCTTTTATGATGATGTGTGCCACATAGAAAGACTTCCTGACTACTGTGATGATGTGACTATCAAAGGAGGGACTACTGTCCACCTGGGTCCCAAGGTCTCTAATCACACATTCGGTGTTAAGTAGACTGCAGCTATGTAGTAGTTCATGGGTACAGAGTTTTTACCAAAGAGGATGACAATGCACTTTTTGGCTTTGAGCTTGAGGCCATGTCTCTGACACCAGGAATCTGTCTCAGTGAGGCCCTTTTGTAGGATTTCCACATCATTTGGGGACTCGACTATGGCTCCTAGTTTGCAGTCATCTGCGAACTTCATTAGCCAGAGACCTTCTGTGTTAGCCTGTACTTCAGAGAAGTAGATACCAAACAGGAGAGGTCCCAGGACTGAACCCTGTGGTACTCCACTTGTCACTGGTTTGAGGTCAGATTTGGAGTGTGCAACTTTTACAGTGTGAATTCTGTCACTGAGCCAGTTGTCAACCCATCTTGTGATGTAGGGATTTATACCTAGTTTAGTGAATTTAGTTACAATTCCAGAATGGGGGACGGTGTCGAACGCCTTGGCGAGGTCAAGATAGGCTGTGTGAACCACCTTACCCTCATCTACGGCTTTGGTGACTGACTCAAAGAAGTCAATCAGGTTCAGGAGACATGATTTGCCTTTTACAAACCCGAACAGGGTGGGATCCAAAGTTTGGAGGTTACCAATGTCTTTGTTTATGAGTTCCATGATGATACATTCCATGGCCTTGCAGACCAGGCTCATCAGGCTAATAGGGCGATAGTTCCCAGAATCAGTGGTGGCTCCCCCTTTGTGGAGTGGGATAATGGTTGCTGTATGCCAATTCAGTGGGCACAAAGCCTGATGCGAGGCTATTATTGAACATGGTGCTTAAGTAGGGAGCCAGTTCATTCTGAAGTTCGTGTAAAATGCAGCCTGGGATGTTGCCCGGTCCCATGGATGCTGTGTTTTTGGCTTTAGAGAGTGCAGCTTTTACCTGTGTAGTTGTGATTACATGGACTCTGCATTCTTCCTGTATAGATATGGGCTATTTAGGGGGTGTGTGGGGGATAAAGTTAACACTGAACCTATCTGCCAGGATGTTGGCAATATCAGTTGGTTCTGTAATTTTCATGCCGTTGTGCTGTAACTCAGAGCAGATCTGGGTGTTGCCATTGAGATTCTTGACATAGCTATAGAATGCTTTGTGATTGTCCTTAAGAATCAGTGGCGATTTTGTTTTCGTAGCTAGCTTTGGAGGCTCTTGTAAGCGATCTCAGCTTCTTATTGAGGCTGACCAGGGAGCTCCCCATTCATGGGATTTTACTCTCTTTTGCAACAATTTTTTCCTTCTGTTGTACAGTTTGTTTATGGCAGGGGACCACCAGATTGGCTTCCTTTGGAGGCTAGCATCTTGGTTCTGTTTGGGATAGCATGATCCATGCACTCGTGTAAGTGCTTATAGAGTGCATTTGTGTAGGATTCAGCAGTCGTAACTGTATTGTCCATCTGCATGGGTGTCATGAAGTTCACCACTTCTGTCTTAAGACGCATGAAGTTGGCTTTGGAGAAATTTTTTACCGTGGTTTCCTTAATGGGGGGTGGGGGCAGGATGTGGATATCAAGGGTGATTAGCTTATGGTCGGATCGGACCAATGAGGAGTTGACTTCAGGTGTGGAACACCAGTCACTCATGTTGGTAATTACTAGGTCTAGGATATTGTTGTCCCTGGTTGGGGTGTGGATAAGTTTAGCCAGGGCACTGGAGTTTATGAATTCCTGAAAGCGTTGTGTGAAGGAGTTGGTACACGAGTAGCTTTCCCAGTTAATGGTGGGGTAATTGAAATCACCCATTATTAGGGTGTTTGGTTGAATCCTAATATTTTCCAGTACATCAAGAAAAGAGGAATGGGAATCCTGGGGCATGGTAGGGGATCTGCAGTAAGCTACAATTTGGATTGCAATTTTGCCCAGAGTTAGTTGCACTTGGATAACCTCGGATGCATTATGCTGAGCAACTAGCCTGGAGGTGTGGATATCCTTAATGAATATGGACACACCTCCGCCTTTGGTGTTCTGGTCCAGGTTACATGGACGAAAGGTGTGGTATGAGTTTTAGCCTGGTAGTGCAGGGGTGCTGTCTGGAGCCTTGAACCAGGTCTCAGTCACTGCACGGATATCGATGTTCTCCATTTTAAGGAGTGCCTCAAGTGAGTGCATTTTGAGATTTAGACTTCTAGCATTGAGTAGCATTACCCTCAGTTTTTGTTTGCCTGTTCCTGTTCCATAACTGAAATAATAGCAAGCTTAACTCAGCCCCCTTTTTAGATCTCTCCAAGTTCTTCAGTATGGTCAACCATCAAATACACACCCTTAAGGCATTCCCACTAAATAGCCATGCCCTTCAATGGTTTCAGTCTTACCTGTGTGGTAGACAACAAGCCGTCCTATGGCAGGACAAACTATTAACATGTCTACCCATCACCCTAGGTGTCCCCCAGGACTCCATATTAGGGCCCCTTCTTTTCTCTCTCTTTATTAATGGCCTTCCCACTGTCATCCCAAATTCTACCTATATCCAATATGCGGATGGCTCCACCTTGATTTTTTTAGCCACCTCTCTGACAGATCTAATGACATTAATCCAGAATACTTTCAATATAGTTGAAAACTGGCTTTCATTGGTTCATAGGTTCATACGTAGGCACTAGGCTATCGGCCCGAGGGCTTACGTAAGCCTAGCCAACAAGGTTTCCTGGCTTATGCCACCCAAGAAAGTTATTTTTCTGTGCCACTGTTGAGCAGAGACACAGAAGTGATACCCGGGGTGTATTTCCTATTTTCCATCCACTCATTAAGATTTTTCTTGAAGAGTGCTAATGAAGAACTTTGCTTGACATAGATGGGTAGCTTGTTCCAGAGTATGGAAAGACTCTGGGATAAGAATCTATCCCCCTATCATGTCCTGTTTATTGTGGTGACAAGGTTTAGGTCCCTAGAGTGTGTAGCTCGGAGGGATTGGGATTTCTTTAGGTGTAGCATGTCCAACAGCTCTGGGTTTGACATAGCTTTATATATTAGGCAGAGATCACCACGGTGTAGGCAATATGCTACAGAGTAAAGCTGGAGTTTTTTGAGATGGTCAGTGTAGGGCATCTGTTTGAGGCCAGTAATCTTCTTTGTGAGGTACTTCTGTGGCCTTTCCAGCTGCTGCAGAT
The DNA here is from genome assembly GCF_019279795.1 of Protopterus annectens. Lineage (NCBI taxonomy): Eukaryota > Metazoa > Chordata > Ceratodontiformes > Protopteridae > Protopterus > Protopterus annectens. The sequence continues at coordinate 1,335,541,706 of NC_056732.1, forward strand.
GTCTTGTGAGGTACATTCCAAAAGGGGCGCTGTACTCTATAATGGGTCTAATGAGTGTCGAGTAGAGGGGAACAATGACCTCTTTTTTCCTGGATGAGAACTATTTTATGATGAGGTGTGCCACATAGAAAGACTCCCTGACTACTGTGATGATGTGACTATCAAAGGAGGGACTACTGTCCACCTGGGTCCCAAGGTCTCTTATCACACATTCGGTGTTAAGTAGACTGCAGCTATGTAGTAGTTCATGGGTACAGAGTTTTTACCAAAGAGGATGACAATGCACTTTTTGGCTTTGAGCTTGAGGCCATGGCTCTGACACCAGGAATCTGTCTCAGTGAGGCCCTTCTGTAGGATTTCCACATAATTTGGGGACTCGACTATGGCTCCTAGTTTGCAGTCATCTGCGAACTTCATTAGCCAGAGACCTTCTGTGTTAGCCTGTACTTCAGAGAAGTAGATACCAAACAGGAGAGGTCCCAGGACTGAACCCTGTGGTACTCCACTTGTCACTGGTTTGAGGTCAGATTTGGGGTGTGCAACTTTTACAGTGTGAATTCTGTCACTGAGCCAGTTGTCAACCCATCTTGTGATGTAGGGATTTATACCTAGTTTAGTGAGTTTAGCTACAATTCCAGAATGGGGGACGGTGTCGAACGCCTTGGCGAGGTCAAGATAGGCTGTGTGAACCACCTTACCCTCATCTACGGCATTGGTGACTGACTCAAAGAAGTCAATCAGGTTCAGGAGACATGATTTGCCTTTTACAAACCCGAACAGGGTGGGATCCAAAGTTTGGAGGTTACCAATGTCTTTGTTTATGAGTTCCATGATGATACATTCCATGGCCTTGCAGACCAGGCTCATCAGGCTAATAGGGCAATAGTTCCCAGAATCAGTGGTGGCTCCCCCTTTGTGGAGTGGGATAATGGTTGCTGTATGCCAATTCAGTGGGCACAAAGCCTGATGCAAGGCTATTATTGAACATGGTGCTTAAATGGGGAGCCAGTTCATTCTGAAGTTCATGTAAAATGCAGCCTGGGATGTTGCCCGGTCCCATGGATGCTGTGTTTTTGGCTTTAGAGAGTGCAGCTTTTACCTGCGTAGTTGTGATTACAGGGACTCTGCATTCTTCCTGTATAGATATGGGCTATTTAGGGGCTGTGTGGGGGATAAAGTTAACACTGAACCTATCTGCCAGGATGTTGGCAATATCAGTTGGTTCTGTAATTTTCATGCCGTTGTGCTGTAACTCAGAGCAGATCTGGGTGTTGCCATTGAGATTCTTGACATAGCTATAGAATGCTTTGTGATTGTCCTTAAGAATCAGTGGCGATTTTGTTTTCATAGCTAGCTTTGGAGGCTCTTGTAAGGGATCTCAGCTTCTTATTGAGGCTGACCAGGGAGCTCCCCATTCATGGGATTTTACTCTCTTTTGCAACAATTTTTTCCTTCTGTTGTACAGTTTGTTTATGGCAGGGGACCACCAGATTGGCTTCCTTTGGAGGCTAGCATCTTGGTTCTGTTTGGGATAGCATGATCCATGCACTCGTGTAAGTGCTTATAGAGTGCATTTGTGTAGGATTCAGCAGTCGTAACTGTATTGCCCATCTGCATGGGTGTCATGAAGTTCACCACTTCTGTCTTAAGACGCATGAAGTTGGCTTTGGAGAAATTTTTTACCGTGGTTTCCTTAATGGGGGGTGGGGGCAGGATGTGGATATCAAGGGTGATTAGCTTATGGTCGGATCGGACCAATGAGGAGTTGACTTCAGGTGTGGAACACCAGTCACTCATGTTGGTAATTACTAGGTCTAGGATATTGTTGTCCCTGGTTGGGGTGTGGATAAGTTTAGCCAGGGCACTGGAGTTTATGAATTCCTGAAAGCGTTGTGTGAAGGAGTTGGTACACGAGTAGCTTTCCCAGTTAATGGTGGGGTAATTGAAATCACCCATTATTAGGGTGTTTGGTTGAATCCTAATATTTTCCAGTACGTCAAGAAAAGAGGAATGGGAATCCTGGGGCATGGTAGGGGATCTGTAGCAAGCTACAATTTGGATTGCAATTTTGCCCAGAGTTAGTTGCACTTGGATAACCTCGGATGCATTATGCTGAGCAACTAGCCTGGAGGTGTGGATACCCTTAATGAATATGGACACACCTCCGCCTTTGGTGTTCTGGTCCAGGTTACATGGACGAAAGGTGTGGTATGAGTTTTAGTCTGGTAGTGCAGGGATGCTCTCTGGAGCCTTGAACCAGGTCTCAGTCACTGCACGGATATCGATGTTCTCCATTTTAAGGAGTGCCTCGAGTGAGTGCATTTTGAGATTTAGACTTCTAGCATTGAGTAGCATTACCCTCAGTTTTTGTTTGCCTGTTCCTGTTACGGTGGTGAATTTGTCATTTGAACCTTGCCTAAAAAAGGCACTATAGGGGCGGCAAGAGCCTTAGCCAGTATCTGGAATCCCAGGGGCGACAGGTGCAGGCCATCTCTGGTAAAGCATTGTGGTCTGCCGACCATGTCATCCCAAGCAGACAGATACTGGATCCCCTTAGAATGACACCAGAAGCTTGGCCAATTGTTGAAGTCAATCATTTTGTCCTTGTACTGCGGTATCATTCTGGGTGATGGCAGAATGTTACTTAGGGCTAGGGTCATACCTGCCTGGGCTACAAGATCAGAGAGCTCTTCCATGTCTCTTTTCATGTAGTCCAGGGAGGTACGTCTCAGGTCGTTCACACCAACATGGACAATGACAGAGTCATATTTGTACTTGTTGTGGAGTGCCTGAGTGCGTGGGTTATGTGGCGGATCCTGGCACCCGACAGGCAGCTGACAGTAACCTTCTCCTTGTTTAGCCTGATGAGTGGGACATCAGTGTGCCTGACTATAGAGTCACCTATGACTAGTGTGTTGGATGCATTGTTTTGTCTTATTGGCTGTGGTTGAGTGGCACACTGAGTCTGTGGGCTATGTTTCATTTGGGTTGTGTTGGGGGGGTGGAAGTTGCTTGCGTTTCTGCTTTGGAGGTCTCTGTTGCTTGGGCAGATTATTATTGAGAGACTCCACGAATGTTTTTGTGTTTCTATGTGTGGATTTTGGTGGTGTGAGACTATGTGATAAGTGTGGTGTGGTGCAAGTGTTTATCTTCTCCTCTTGAATGTCAAGTTTAGTCTTGGTTGGAGAAGCTTTACCGCCAGTTTGCATCTCACACAGGTTGTAGTGTTGAGTGGTAGGAGGAGAGGGTTGTGTGTGTACATGAGACCATTTCTACATTGCTCCAAGATGCCTGGATTCATCAGATAGACAGGAGAGAACACTGGGAGCTGACCCTTGGACATGCCTGAATAAAAAACTATTTTCCTCTAGATAAGTGAGGAAAGTGAGTACAAGAGCTGTTTTTCTCTAAGCAAGTGAAGAAAGTAAGTACAAAAACTGTTTTCCTCTAGGTAATGAGGAAGGTTGTGTGCTGTAGTAATTTGTAGCTTATTTAGTTCTTACAACAACTTCTGAAAAAGTGATGAGCACGAATAAGCAAATTCAAGTGCTAAAGCTAAGAATCTGTATATGAACTAGACTAGTTACAGGAAAGAAACAAGTGCAAATGTGAGCTTTCAAATCAGAAAATTGAGAGAGATGGAAAAAAATTGCCCAGACGGCCAGTAACTACAATTTCTGGGCCAGAACCACTCCTTATGTGGTAGACAGGTTACCTAGTGCTTACCACTCCCACTGATAAGCTAGAAGGCTTCCCTCCAACACAGAAATGCTTGAGGGGGGCTCAGAAGTTTACATACAGTCCTGGATACAGCAAATCTGTATCTGGACTACACTAGTTACAGGAAAGGTAGGAAACAGGCTTACAGTTTTTTTTTTTTTTTTACAGAAAAGTAGCTAAAACAGCAGTAAAACAATTCAAATGCAGTGCAAGCTAGAACACTTGAGTATGTAGCCATATTAGACCAAACACAGTTTTAAAAAAATGCAATTGAATTAAAAATGACTAAAAACAAGTGCAGAAGGAGTGTATTAGGTAGAATGTGGTAAAGAGAGGGGACTGGGGGGAGTGTCCCAGATCAAATCTACAGTGGGGCGGGCAACTGCAAAAGCCACCAAATTTAAACAACAAACCAGAAATAGGAAGGGTGGGTGGGATAAAACACTTTCAGCAGAGATCTGAAAAACTATACAGTGAATCAAAAATAACAGTGCACAACTCTGAATAAAATTAGTCCAGCAACAATTTACAGTACACAATTCCGAAGAACTAAAAAATATACTTAGCTCTGTATATTTCCAGATAGTTTGAAAAGAGCTGTGTTAGACACAGGTTCCAGCAATGATATGCAGGCTGTTAACTAACAGGGTCTATTACTATGCAAGTAATCCTTCAGATAGTCAGATGACACAAACTGTAAAACCAGTTATACCAACTTAAGACACAGCAGAAAATAGGGGGAGGTGGGACAAAACACTTTCAACAGAGATCTGAAAAACTATACAGTGAATCAAAACTAACAGTGCACAACTCAGAATAAAATTAGTCCAGCAACAATTTGCAGTACACAGTTCTGAAGAACAAAAATATATACTTAGCTCTGTATATTTCCAGATAGTTTGAAAAGAGCTGTGTTAGACACAGGCTCCAACAATAATAACCGTCAGCTGATATTAAACCCTAACAAAACAAAGTTGCTTCTTTTCTCCCCCACTTGTAAGTCTTCCTCACTACTCTTTACCATAAAATCTAATAATGGTACCATTATCTCCCCAGATGCACAAACCAAACTCTTAGGCATCACAATAGACAACACCCTCAAATTTGATATCCATGTTAATCAAACTATCAAATCCATTAACAAAAAACTTGGCTCCCTCTATAAGATCAATCCTTTCCTTACTCCATTTGCTAGGACTGCTATTGCTCGTTCCCATCTACTCTCCACTCTTCTCTATGCCTCCCCTCTACTCACTAATTTGAACAAATACGCTCTTAAAAAACTCTTCAGGTGTTATAACCATATTGCTAGATTTGCAACAGGCATGTCCTATAGGACCCACTACTGTCACAACCTAAATCTTCTGGGGGTGGCTAGAATGACCTAGCCTACTTCAGTATAACCAGCTTATAATTGTCCATAAAGTTCTCAACCACCCTGATAATACACCTGCACTTAAAAATATCATCAACCCTAAAAGCAACCTGAGGTCACTTCGTTCTTCTAATAAACTACTGGTTCAAACATCCAAAATCAACAACTGTGCTGGAGACTCTCTGCTTGTTAACTCTGTTGGCAAAACTTGGATCTCTTCCTGCTGGTCTTACTCTTGAACCCTCTCTTACTCAGTTCAAAAAAAGCCTCAAGTTATACTTTAAAACTCACTGGCTATGTCCTTGTTCAAAACCCGACTAGATCCTCCTCTATAGTATGTAATCATGTTACATGGCCTAGTCTATGTGTCAACACTTTAAAAATGTATAATTATATTACCTGCTTGCTGAACTGGAGCCTGTAAACTGTGTGTAACTTGTAATCATTTTGTGATTTTTACTGTATGTTCTACCTTGGAGCTTTTCTCCCCAGGCCATTAATAAACGATGCCTAGCTTCACAAAGATAATCTACAAAGATACATACACAAGGTGCAAGTAATGACCACATCTTTATTGGCTATAAATGTTGCACCATAAAATGCATTTGTTTATTTTTGTATTTATTCATTCATTCAGTTTGGTAACCAGGACAGAGCAATCATCCAATATGACCCATTTCAATCTCAGCCTGCACAAATATAAATGACAGTAGACAAGCAAGTTAACAAGAAGTGTTATGAACACAAACAAAATGTTGTGTGAAGATAGCAACAAATCAATACCAGTAATAATAATAAAGTAAACAGTATAAGGGGCAATAGGAGGGAGAATAGGTTGAGGGTAAACATAATGTTTAAGGTGTTTACATCACAGATACAAGGTACAGGTTTTGATTCTCACCTTGAGAGAAAGTGGCAAGGCTTAAAATGTTCCACAAGGGCAGCCTGCCTCGTACTTAGATATGAAGCTATGGATAGTTAGAGTAAATAAGGAAAAAGAAGAGAGTGGAATAGTGAAGGGATAGAGCACAAAGTATAAAAGATAGCAAAAGTAAGGTAAGGGCACACAGAAATGATTTACAATATGTACAATGTGGAAGAGATGCCACATAATAGTGCAGGCAAATGATGTGAGGAAGACAAAGGTGCCTGACTGGTTGGGGGGAATGTAGGGAATTAGGTGTGTCTAGAGGGAAAGCATTTGCAAATTGATTCAGATTTCAGATAATCTTTAAGCTGAGTACAGAATGAGAGGTATGAGGTGTTTGGGGCTTAGGATGGAGAAGGCATGGTTAGTGCAATGAAGTTAGTGCGATGAAGTCTGGTTCTGGAACACTGAATAAATGGACCAGAGTGGTTAAGACTTCTTAGATTGTAATCAGGCTGGGGTAGTGTCAGAATAGGTTGGAGGCAAAGGAAAAACATCTTGTAAGCTGGGATCCAAGAGGCATGTTGGCACGTTGTTGGGCAGGTAGCCAATCGACTTTATTAACCATGATACAATGATGCTCATTTCTATGGAAGAGGGTAACGCAATGGCAGATAGACCTGCTTAAAGTGTGAATAAGTATTTCTTTGGCTCTGCTGCAACCAGGGGAAGTTTAGTTAAAAGGACATAGGTTATGATTACAAAATAAATGATCAAATTATAAATATCCGTCATTAAACTCTAAGGACAATGATAGAGGAGACTTTAAACTTTGACCACTATTATTCTAAGGCAAAGAAGAATATTCTCCTGTGCAATTCTAAAGGCATGCCTATTCACTCCAAGAAGGTCATTGTATCACTTTATACCTCACGGATCTGACCCACCACTGCACACAATTTAGCATTTTGTAGCCTTCAAACAAGCCACCTGGAACAATGTGAAAAGTCACAATGATTGCATAAAAAATGGAATAGAGGTGCTGGAAAACTTGAATTCTTCAGGAAACTTTGAAATCAAAAGAAAGGCTTTAAAAATCATCATTATATTATGTTTCTTACAGAATATTTAATGGCAGCCTCTGCTTGAGAATTTATGTAGGGATTACACCACTGGGAGGGATTACACCAGACAAAATGTCAATAACAGAAAAAAATGGCATATACACTAAACAACACCTTCCAAGATTAGGTAAAAAAGATCACCTTACAATTGGAAGAAAGCCATTACTATCCTTCAAAACCAAGCTTGATGTGCCCATTGTGTTAGCAAAGATGGATGAAACCCTGACTTATGCATCAGTGAGCTGAGTTTGATTAGCGGCCCTGGATAATGGGAAGAGCTAGCAGAGTGAATATAGGAGGGGGACAGCAATTGTTCACTCACCCACCTGAGTTGAAGGAAGAACTGTGGGTCTGTCCAGAGGAAGGAACTGGATAACTGTGGAAGCACAGATTCACCACCCATGGTAAGCTATAGCAGATATCACTTGGATCCAAGGGGGGGGGGGATTCATGTGCATAAAGTCAAAATTTTCTAACCCTTTCAATGAATGCCAATACCACTCTCAGCACCAAACTGTTGCCTGTTAGGAGATTCTCATTCCTGGGAGGAATGAATGGGGTCAATCAACTGATCAAGATAAGGTTCGACTGTTTGACTGTCACTGGAGCATACACACACACACACACACACATATATATATGTGTGTGTGTGTGTGTGTGTGTGTGTGTGTGTGTGTGTGTGTGTGTGTGTGTGTGTGTGTGTGTGTGTGTGTGTGTGTGTGAGCCTACCTTTCGATAAATAGCACATATCATCAATCCAATACTGAGTGAATGCCACACATTGAATAAAAAACATCAATCATCAAAGTATCAAAAAACAAATACAACAGATATTTTTTGCGGGTTCATATTACGTTATCGAAAGATAATGTAATCGAACGATCAAAACATAGAAATGGCAGCATTTTCAAGCTTGTATTGTGGGGGGCTGTTTTTCATAAAATTGTGGTTTTCTGGCAAATTAGTGGCAAATCATTAAAGACTGAAGTTAGAAAATTATGACAAAACATTAGAGCTTCACACTTCATACCCTTAGAGAATTCATGCCATTGCAAAACCTGTTATTCCATCGGGTCTATATTGAAAGTTCAAAAGTCCTAATAACCGAATACAAAAACACTGACACATATTCCGTGAACCGCGAATACACCGAATGCCCTAAACCGTGAAATTCAAAAGCTCGAACTGTCCTACTTGTCCCACCCCACCGCTCGCTACATACTACCTACCCAAACAAACTAAACACATACATACACTAACCAGAACCCTACTTCTAGCCCTAAACTGAACCCTACTTCCAACCCTACACTACATCTTGCATATACTATGCACTTACCTTTACCCGCACCCTAACCCTAAGGTCCGTAACTATCGCACACTTACCTTACATAGCTATACCACGGAAGGGCCAACCATGACGATTCGACGTTTCAGATTTTGCGTTTCAGGGCGATCAATGTTTACGCGGTTCGATGGAGACGTGACGGTGTTTATGCATTCGGGTAAGTGCGTCTTCGAGGATGTAATAGGGAACCATTCTATCAACTTTCTAAGTTTGTAAGAGCAATGTTTAAAAATTGTCCCTATTTTTATGCCTCTGTCCACTTTTATTTATGTCTTTCTCCAGATTTCTTGCTCAAAGAGGTTGAGAGGTATGCTCTATACACAACCTATGCATCTGTAGAACTAATGTGGACTCCTTTCTCCTAATTCACTTCTGTAACTGCATGTAATTTTATCTCTATAAACAACCTATGAGTTTGTAAAAGTACTGTGGACTCCTTTCTCCTAATTCACCTCTGTAACTACTGTACATGTAATTTTAGCTCTATAAACAACCTATAAGTTTGTACCACTACTGTGGACTCCTTTCTCCTAATGCACCTCTGTAACTACAATGTAATGTTGTCTCTATAAACAACCTATGAGTCTGTAGAAGCTCTGTGGACTCCTTTCTCCTAATTCACCTCTGTAACTACTGCACATGTAATTTTCTCTCTATAAACAACCTATTAGTTTGTACCACTACTGTGGACTCCTTTCTCCTAATGCACCTCTGTAACTACAATGTAATTCTGTCTCTATATACAACCTATGCGTCTGTAGAAGCTCTGCGGACTCCTTTCTCCTAATGCACCTCTGTAACTATTGAGATTCACAGCCCTGATGTGGGATATTGCTGCCTTTAATTTTTGTCACTGCTGCTCTTTTTTAAGCAGTTAGCTCATTTACATACATATAATGTTCTTGTATTAATGTCTCATGAACTTTTTTAATGTCCCATGAGAGGTATAGATGGCAAAAGAGGGAGAATAGTGATGAGAGCTTATTAGGAAGAGTACAGGAGAGGTAAGAAGGGGAAGTGGAACGGTACACACAAATACAGCAACCAGCACAGACGGTGAGGGTGCTTATGGCTGTGGAACTTGAGCAGAAATGGTATCATTTATCACAACCTCTTAGTCCGAGAATCAGGGAAAAACCCAAAGTAATGAAGAATAAAAGTCCAGAATCAGGGACAGATTTTAACAACTGGCCTTAGATGCTTAGAAAGCTGCTAGAACAACAGGTTTTACATTAACATGCATTTTCTGAAGGAAATGAAGTCTGAAACTAAAATACCTGTCATTATGTAATGACTATAATCCTTAACAGTTTGCCAGAAAACCACAACTTTCTTATCGAACAGAACAAAAATATAAGGCAAAATAAGGGACATGCTGTGAAATCAGGGAGAGGTGTGAGACAGGAATGGTAGTAGATCAGATGGATAAGAACATGAGGCAGAAAAGGAAAGAAGGGAGAGTGAATGCAAAGACAGAGAAGCGGGTTTTGATGATTTGACACTAAATCACCAAAGGATTAGGAGTCTTGGCAAGTGTGAAAGAATGTACTAGATTTCAGTAAAAATGGTCTCAGGGCTTAGATTTATAGGACATTGTAGAAAGTGATCAAAGTTGTTATTGGGGGAGGGCTAAATGCATGTTGTCATTCAAATATAGGCAGCAATAACCTTTTAGAGGAGACATATGATGTGGTAGCAAGTAGGATCAGGAAGGTGACAGAGAGATGATATGGATTCCAAGGTCTCATTTTCGTTAAGTGCTACCTGAGCCAACAGTAAGCAAATTGATGAAAAACAGAGGACTAAGAGTATAATAAAAAAACAACGCAAGCCAGTAAGACCACAGGTTTAATAAAATAAATTCTCTCTAGCGCCTCGGCTCAAAGCCTTTGAAGTCTTCAAAGGCTTTGAGCCGAGGTGCTAGAGAGAATTTATTTTATTAAACCTGTGGTCTTACTGGCTTGGTCTTGGTGACTAAGAGTATAATCACTGATTGCAGCAGTCAACAAAAGAAAGGGCTTTGGGAATGGGAGAAAGATCGGTGAAATCTGAGAATGAGACCCTCTATGCATGTCAGAGAGAGAATCCATCCTAGTCTGAATAGGACAATGGCACTTTGGACTGGGTTTGTAAGGTAGTGCTCAATGATCCTGCCTTTAAACTAAGCTAGTAGTGCAGATGGCTGTCACAGCAGTAGAACAGGGGTGATTATTCAGACAGTAGACAGGAGGAAGATTGGCACAAAACTCAGCAGATGAGCAATAACTGTTAACTTTGAATATCTCATCTATACAAGGATTTTGGGAAGAAGGATGAGGAGACTTCAAGCAGTGATGGAGGAAGGGGACTCATTGCTAATATCATAGAATCATGGGCCAATGACAAAAGGGGGTGGCGTGTGAAAGTTCCTGGGTATAGATTGTTTAGGAATGAAGTAAAGAGGAGGAGGAGGAAGGCAGAGTCATAATCTACATATAAGAGAGAAGGAGGGACACTGCCCCATTAAAGAGGCAAAGGAGTAGCCAGGGTCAGAACTTAGAATGAACACTATTACAGTTATAGCAAACGAAGACGGTTCATAGGTCATTACTATGTATACAGTCCAGGAGAACACTGAGAGGCCTAGCCCAATTTCTCAATTTCCTCAGACCAGTATCTGGTTAAGTGAGTTGCTTATAATCACACAGTAGGTAAATGGAGGATAAAGGAATCAAACCCTGGACTACAGGAAGTGACTCATTAACAATTCTTAGCTGCAATCCTCTCTAGTAATTGCTAGACAAAGTAGATTGCTATGGAGATAGATAGGACTGAGCCCAAGAACTCACATATGCATTATACCACTGAATTACATCTCTTACATTCTGGTGGATCCATACAATGTGCTGGCCCTCAAACACATCAAGAGGAAATTATACGAGACTAGAGATGAGGTGAGAGCAAAGGGGTGTGGTAGGCTGAAGAAGGTTATAGTCATGGAATATCTGAAGCTAGCAGGAGCTCAGTGAGAAATTCAAACCCAAGGAAAAAAATGAGTGTTAATTGAATTCCTAGAACATGAGGGATTCAGACAAACTAGTGCAAAACTTATCAGGAATGACAAAACTCCTGACCTGATCCTAACCAAAGATGCTATTGGTCAACAGAGATCATGACACTGTGGGGTGTGAACTGGGAGGAGAAGAGTGCAGGCAATGTTGTAGGAATTACGAAAGTGGATTATTCTGAGATGGGGAACAGTACTAGAGATGAGTAAAGGGCTCTGAGCAAAGTGAAGGAGTAAATAAGCTATAGGAATGATTCAGAGTTGGAGTAATCCAGGATATGCATGATGGGGATAAGACAAAAGCTGAAGAATACCACCATAGCTATATAGGAATGTGAGGCTTGTGATTATGGCAAAATACTGTTTATACAAGTGGTAGAAAATAGAAAGGGGTATATAGACAAAGCTCTGGACAAAACAGGGGTATATAGACAAAGCTCAGGACAAAACAGAAGCAAAAAAGCAACAAAGATTGAGGGTAGCAAAGGCATACTTTGAAAGGATTGTATTATAAATGATCAGACATGCATAATATCAAATGTAAAATAGCAGCATTAAGAAGTTTGAAGTGGATAATATCAAACATCCAAAATAACAAGTTTGCAAAAAATACAGAAAGGAAAACTATTTATTTTCCAAATCTTTACCCTACCCCTTCTCATAACACTAGCCTCAAATTCATCTGAATACTGGCAGTGTTATAGGAAGGTTTTGTCTTAAGGTAAGGTGTAGGGTTCGCCTCTTGGAGCTAGTAATAGGTACTAACCTTAATGCTGCCTCTTCCCCCAGGCCTAACCCTACAAGAACCAGAGGCAGCCAGGCCTGAAAAGGGACTTGATTCTTGGACTGTCACCAGCTAGAAAATATTTTCTTCTTGCACATGTAATTTTCTAGTAACATTTTCTTTACCTTCTTAAGTACCTGCTGCATGTCCTCAGAAAAAGATGCCTAAAATGTATCCAATTCTATCATCTGGGCAGTGAGTTGAAAAGTTTTCACAAGGGAGTGTATTGAACAACCCCTGTGCTGTGTGAGCAAATCCAGACTATCCATAGTAATTGCCCGGAGGATGAGTGTGAAGGCAGCACCAAGGCTCAAATGGTGGAAATTGAAAAAGGTTAATTGTGAGGTGATGTTCAGGGAAGAGTTAAGACAGGCACTGGGTGGCAGTGAAGAGTTACCAAATAGCTGGGTAACTACAGCAAAGCTAGTAAGAGAGATGGCTAGAAAGGTGCTTGGTGTGACATCTGGAAAGAGGAAGGAGGACAAGGAGACCTGGTGGTGGAATGAAGAAGTACAGGAGAGTATACAGAGAAAGAGGCTGGAGAAGAAGAAGTGGGGTTGTCAAAGAGATGAAGAAAGTAGACAAGAGTATAAGGAGATGAGGTGAATGGCAAAGAGAGGTGAAGGCGGTTAAGGATAGGGCGTATGAAGAGTTGTATGAAAGGTTGGACACTAAGGAGGGAGAAAAGGACCTGTACCGATTGGCTAGACAGAGGGACCGAGCTAGTAAAGATGTGCAGCAGGTAAGGGTGATAAAGGATAATGAGGGAAATGTACTCACAAGTGAGGAGAGTGTGTTGAGCAGATGGAAAGAGTACTTTGATGAATGAAGAGAATGAGAGGGAGAGAAGGTTGGATGATGTGCGGATAGTGAATCATGAAGTGCAGTGGATTAGCAAGGAGGAAGTAAGGATAGCTATAAAGAGGATGAAGAACGGAAAGGCTGCTGGTCCAGATGACATACCTGTGGAAGCATGGAGGTGTTTAGGTGAAATGCCAGTGGAGTTTTTAACTAGATTGTTTAATGAAATCTTGGAAAGTGAGAGGATGCCTGAGGAATGGAGAAAAGGTGTTTTGTTACTGATTTTTAAGAATAAGGGTGATGTGCAGAGCTGTAGTAACTACAGAGGGATTAAACTGATCAGTCACAGCATGAAGTTATGGGAAAGAGTAGTGGAAGCAAGGTTAAGAAGGGACGTGATGATTAGTGATCAGCAGTATGGTTTCATGCCAGGATAGAGCACTACAGATGTGATGTTTGCTCTGAGAGTGTTGATGGAGAAGTACAGAGAAGGTCAGAAGGAGTTGCATTGTGTCTTGCCTAGTGAGGAGTTGTGGTACTGTATGAGGAAGTCGGGAGTGTCAGAGAAGTATGAAAGAGTGGTACAGGATATGTATGAGGGTAGTGTGACAGCGGTGAGGTCTGCGGTGGGAGTGATGGATGCTTTTAAGGTGGAGGTGGGATTACATCAAGGATCAGCTCTGAGCACTTTCTTATTTGCATTGCTGATGGGCAGGTTGACAGACGAGATCAGACCGGAGTCCCTGTGGACTATGATGTTTGCAGATGACATTGTGAACTGTAGTGAGAGTAGGGAACAGGAGGAGGAGACCCTGGAGAGGTGGAGATATGCTCTAGATAGAAGAGGAATGATGGTGAGCAGGACTAAGACAGAATATATGTGTGTGAATGAGAGGGAGGATAGAGGAATGGTGAGGATGCAGGGAGTAGAGGTGGTGAAGGTGGATGAGTTTAAGTACTTGGGATCAACAGTTTAGAGTAATGGTGAGTGTGGAAGAGAGGTGAAGAAGAGAGTACAGGCAGGATGGAGTGGGTGGAGAAGAGTGTCAGGAGTGATTTGTGACAGCCAAGTACCAGTAAGAGTGAAAGGGAAGGTCTACAAGAGGTTAGTGAGACCAGCTGTGTTATATGGGTTGGAGACAGTGGCATTGACAAAAAGGCAGGAGTCAGAGCTTGACGTGGCAGAGTTGAAGATGTTAAGATTTGCACTGGGTGTGATGAGGATGGACAGGATTAGGAATAAGTATATTAGAGGGTCAGCCCAGGTTGGAAGGTTTGGAGACAAAGCCAGAGAGGCAGGATTACGTTGGTTTGGACATGTGCTGAGGAGGGATGCAGAGTATTTTGGGAAAAAGATGCTAAGGATGAAGCTGCCAGGTAACAGGAAAAGAGGGAGGCCTAAGATAAAGTTTATGGATGTGGTGAGAGAGGACATGCAGGTGGTCGGTATGACAGAGCAAGATGCAGAGGACAGGAAGAAATGGAAACAGTTGATCTGCTGTGGCAACCTCTAATGGGAGCAGCCGAAAGAAGAAGACTGAAAAAAAGAGAGCCACTGTTGCCTGGGCCAAAAGGGAGTGACCATCAGAAGTGTCCTTCTGGATCTTCAGAAGAATCCTGGGTATAAATGGAAAAGGTGGAAAAACATACAAAAACATTCCTGTCCATGGGAATGACAAGGAATCTGTTTTCCAGGCATATTTGGAAGACGTCCTGGAGTAGAATTTATTTATTTGCCTCTACTGAGAAGAGGCAAACAGATCCAATTCAGGTGTTTCCCACAGTTGGATAAGTTCATGGAAGACCCCAAAACAAAGCTTCCATTTGTGGGGATCTGTCCTAGTCCTGCTTAGCTTGTCCATAATCAAGTTTTGCTCTGACAGAATGCATGAAGCCTTAAGAGTCAAACGGAGCTGAGTTGCTATCTTCCAAGCTATCGTACCACACCTGCAAAGGCAGGTAAGTTCTGGTAACCCCCACCCACATTTCTTTATGCACCAAATCAATGCAGTACTATCTATGTAAACTTCTTGAGATCCTGGAGACCAAAAGGTAATTTAAGGTTTTCAAAGTGCTGATCACTCCGACACCCTTTTGACATGTGCATGCTTCTGTCTGTCTTGAGCTTTCCACAGACCTTGCACTTTTACATCTTTGGAGACTGCTCCTCATGGCAGGATTGAAGCATCTGCAGTGACAGACCAGAGAGGGGCCAGAAGAGAGAAAGGAAGACCCTGATTGCAAGAGGGGGTGCCTTCTTAGCAGAGAATCCTCCTTTTTACAAATATCAAAAGAGGGATACGAAAACATGACGGTCGAAGATGCTGAGGCCAGACTGACATGAGAACCATTGCATTTTCTTCATTTAGAGTCTGGCCATGGGAAGAATTAAATCAAATTGCCGTTTACATCAATATCTGAGAAACTCTCTTGCAGTTACCTGACTGAGGGGAGAACCACAGGAAGAACTGCTGCAACATCTCTACTCTGCTTAGAGAACATCCCAGGAGTACAACTCTGTGAGAAGAGACGACAGAAGATTTTTGTAAGTTGATTGAAAACCCAGACTAAATAAGATATTCTGCAGTTGCTAAAGACTTGTGACAGCCTGAAAAGAGCCTGCAAGGATCATAGGATCATAGGAGGTTACTAGGCTAACGATCCCAGTGCCCTTACAAGCCTAGCCAATTTCAACCCATGTTCCCAAGGGTGTCTGGTTAAAATCAGCACCTATTGTCCCTGTCCAAGAGGGACACAGGTTGAACCCCTGGGGTGAATTTCTGGTAAGACAAGACAAGAAAAGACAAGCTTCCATAGATGGACAGATATGAATGTTTGAAGTCTGCAATAAGCAACTACTGTTCCAGACACTTTGTGAATTCCCTTAGTGTAGTGGAAAATGCAAAGGAAAGACAGAGAATTGATAATGTAAGCCAGAGAAAGAAAATCTTAAAAAAATTGAACAAGCATGCAATTGGGAATGTGATTACAAGAATCCTTTAAAGTGTACCTTTACCATGGAAGCTACTGAATGGAGCAATGGTAACAGGGAATGAAGGGAAAGCATTTTGAACTTTGAAATCTTGACAAAAGATTTAGAAAAAGGCTAGAAAAATCCTTGAATTAAAGCCCTAGCTCATCTGACAGAGGAGTACTGCTTCTGTTACTTCTGATCTGATCTAGCATCTGATTTAGAATGGGGGAAACAAGGAGACTTGGTTCACAGGGCAAGGAGGAATCCCCTGGAACTGGGGTGGGGGGTGGATTCCTATTGCCAAGTGTACCCTTGCTGAATTACATTTAAAATCCATTTATTTGTCAAAATCAGGTACCGTAATGGAAGATAAAGCTTCATGGATAATGACAGTTTGTCAGGATGGGATGGGGAAGCGTGAACAGACAAATACTCATGCTGACTGATTTTTAGAGGCTTTTGCTTTCTTTTTGGAGCCCCCTTGCTATTCCTTTTTAAATTAATCTTTAATATCTCCTTACTACTTAAATTGTTTATTGAAAAAGTAAGTGGTCAAAGAAGGGAATATTTATTTGCTTTAAGAAAGGAGGGTTGAAGTATTTGAGTCACCCCTTGAATCAGATCTCCTTTTTATCACACTTCTTGATCACCCCAGCTGCAGAAGGCTCAAACAGAACTTCCTTGTCTAAGGGAGAATTTACTGTTTCAATTTAGCATCTTCAGGAAGGTTTTGAGAATGAAACCAGGCAAGTTTTCTCATGACTGAGCCAGGAGAAGCAGCTCTGTAGGAAGAATTAGCAGCAGCATCATATTTGCCCATTAAGACTTGCTTAGAAACATGCTTAGAAACATGGAAAGCAGATGGGATTGAAGCATTCATAGGTTCATAGTTTCATATGTGTGTACTAGACTAATAGCCCTGGAGCCTTTACAAGCCTAGCCCATAGAAGTGCCCTGGCATCATGCCACCAGACATTAGTCCCAGTGTCTCTATCAAGTAGAGCCACTGGAGTGATCCCTGGGGTGAACTTTCTATTACCTATCCACTCATCAAGATTTCTCTTTATAGGTTCATAGGTAGGTACTAGGCTATTGGCCCTAGGGCCTATATAAACCTAGCCAAAAAGGTACCCTGGCTTTCGCCACCCAAGAAAGTTATTTTCCTGTGCCACTGTCGAGCAGAGCCACAGAGGTGATCCCTGGGGTGAATTTTCTATTTCCCATCCAATCATCAAGATTTTTCTTGAAGAGTGCTAATGAGGAGCTTTGTTTGATATAGATAGGTAATTTGCTCCAGAGTATGGGAAGTGTCTGGGACAGGAATCTATTCCTCCAGCATGTTCTGTTTATTGTGGTGACAAGGTTTATGTTCCTAGAGCATGTAGCTTGGAGTGATTGGGATTTCTTTAAGTGGAGCATGTCCAACAGCTCTGGGTTTGACACAGCTTTGTATGTTAGGCAGAGATCGCCTCTGTGAAGGCGATATGCAACAGAGTAAAGCTGGAGTTTTATGAGATGGATTGCGTAGGGCATCTGTTTGAGGCTGGTAATCCTCTTTGTGTGGTATTTCTTCGGCCTTTCCAGTTGTTGTAGATGTCTTGTGAGGTACATACCAAAAGGGGCTTTGTACTCTATAATGGATCTAATGAGTGACAAGTTGAGGGGAACAATTACCTCTTTTTTTCTGGATGAGAAAACTTTTGTGATGAGGTGTGCCACGTAGAAGGATTTCCTGACTACTGTGGCAATGTGATTAGCAATGGAGTGACTACTGTCCACCTGTGTCCCAAGGTCTCTTATCACACTTTCGGTGTTAAGTAGACTACCACCTATGTGGTAGCTCATGTGTACAGAGTTTTTACCAAAGGGGATGACAATGCACTTTTTGGCATTGAGCTTGAGGCCATGGCTTTGACACCAGGCATCTTTAGGAGTTTTAATTATGGCTCCTAGTTTGCAGTCATCTGCGATCTTCATTAGCTAAAGACCTTCTGTGTTAGCCTGTACTTCAGAAAAGTAGATAACAAACAGGAGAGGACCCAGGACTGAACCCTGTGGTACTCCACTTGTCACTGGTCTGAAGTTGGATTTGGAGTCTGCTACTTTCACAGTGTGGGTTCTGTCAGTGAGCCAGTTGGCAACCATCTTGTGACATAGGGATGTATACCTAGCTTAGTGAGTTTATCTATAATTCCAGAGAGGGGGGTGGTGTCAAAAGCCTTGGCGAGATCTAGATAGGCTGTTTGAACCACCTTACCCTTGTCTATGGCTTTGGTGACTGCTTCAAAGAAGTCTATCAGGTTTAGGAGACATGATCTGCCTTTTACAAACCCGAACTGGGTGGGGTCCAGAGTTTGGAGATTACCAATGTCTTTGTTTATACTTTTCATGATGATACGTTCCATGACCTTGCAGACCAGGCTTGTTAGGCTAATGGGGCAGTAGTTCCCGGGGTCCATGGTGGCTCACCCTATGTGGAGTGGGATAACCGTCGCTGTGCACCATTCAGTGGGCACAAAGCCTGAGGTGAGGCTATGATTGAACTTGGTGCTTAGGTGGGGTGCCAGTTCATTCTGTAGTTTGTGTAAAATGCAGCCTGGGATGTTGTCCGGTCCCATGGATGCTGTGTTCTTGGCTTTGGAGAGTGTGTTTTTTACCTGTGCAGCCACGATTACAGGAACTTTGCATTCTTCCAGTATAGAGATGGGCCCTTTAGGGGGTGAGAGGTGGGGTAAAGTTAGCACTGAACCTATCTGCCAGGATGTTGGCAATATCAGTTGGTTCTGTATATTTAGTGCCATTGTGCTGTAACTCAGAGCAGATCTGAGTGTTGCCATTGAGATTCTTGACATAGCTATAGAATGCTTTGTGGTTGTCTTTGGAATTAGTGGCGATTTTGTTTTCATAACTAGCTGTGGAGGATTTTATGAGGGATCTCAGCTTCTTACTGAGACTGACCAGGGATTTCCTCCAGTCATGTCATTTTACCCTTTTTTGCAACAGTTTCTTTCTTCTGTTGTAGAGTTTGTTTATGGCAGGGGACCACCAGATTGGTTTCCTTTTTTTGGAGGATAGCATCTTGGTTCTGTTAGGGATAGCATGATCCATGCACTCGTGTAAGTGCTTATAAAGTGCATTTGTGTAGGATTCAGCAGTTGTACCTCTATTGTCTATTTGCATGGGTGCCGTGAAGTTTGCCACTTCTGTCTTAAGAAGCGTGAAGTTGGCTTTGAAGAAATTTTTTACGGTGGTCTCCCTAATGGGAGGTGGGGGCAGGATGTGGATGCCTAGGGTGATTAGCTTGTGGTCAGATCTGACCAACGAGGAATTGACCTCTGGTGTGGAACACCGGTCGCCTATGTTGGTAATGACCAGGTCTAGGATATTGCTGCCCCTGGTGGGGGTGTGGATAAGTTGATCCAAGGCGTTGGAATTTATGAATTCCAGAAAATGTTGAGCAAAAGAGTTGGTACATGAGTAGTTTTCCCAGTTAATGGTGGGGTAGTTGAAATCGTCCATTATTAGGGTGTTGGGGTGTTGTACCCTAATATTTTCCAGTGTATCAAGAAATGAGGAGTGGGATTCCTGGGGCATGGTGGGAGATCTGTAGCAAGTTACAATTTGGATTGCAGTCTTGCCCAGAGTTAGTTGCTCTTGGATAATCTTGGATGCATTATGCTAAGCAACTAGCCTGGAGGTGCGGATATCCTTAATGAATATGGACACACCTCCGCCTTTAGTGTTTTGGTCCAGGTTAGGTGGCCGAAAGGTGTGGTATGAATTATAGCCTGGCAATGCAGGGGTGCTCTCTGGAGCCTTGAACCAGGTCTCTGTCACTGCACAGATGTCGTTCTCCATTTTAAGATGTGCCTCCAGTGAATGCATTTTAAGGTTTAGACTTCTAGCATTGAGTAGCATTACCCTCAGATTTTGCTTGCTTGCACCTGTTATGATGGTGAATTTGTCATTTGAACCTTGCCTAAAAAAGTCCCTATTTTGGAGGAATGTTCCTATTTTCTGCTCTGATTTAGAATGCCCATATTTTTTGAGTTATGTCATTATTTTCAGGCTTGATTTATCCCTTCACACAATTTTCTGAATCCCCTCCTCATTTCTGATTGTTGAAGCTGTCTAATACCTGGAAAAGCACACTACATGACCAACATACTAGTGGCAACAATAATTTAAAAAAAGAGAACACACATCGTATAACTTCCTATTTCTGCAGCAAAAATAAATGACATAGTGTGTTAGAATTTTGCAATACAGTTCATTAAATTCTACCGCTTATACTTTGTCTCTCTGATAGTGTGTTTATATTTGTCCGTCATATTTGTTGCTCTGTGTTTTGTTTTTTAAAATGCTTCTGAGTAGTATCCCATATTCCTACTGGAAGCGAGGAGAATTATGTGATTTGTGGTATTTGTATTTTTTGCTAATGAGATGTCCAGATTTGTAGCTAGATTCCTATTTTTCAAGGGCCATTTTTCCTGTTTTCAAAGTCTACAGGTTGTGAGGAATGGGGTTAGAAGTAGTTATCTGTTTAGCAGAAGCAGTTTTCGATAGAGAAATGACTAATGTAGTTACCTGTTTTTAGGTTTGAAAAAGGAATGCTTATGAGTCTGATGTACCCTGCATAATCTGTCAGAGTTCCTAGAGGTAGGAGGTTGGCTACTAGATAAACTACAAGCAGTGAGGAAAGCATTCTCTACAGCAGGCAAAACAGTAGGGGCAGCCGCAGGTTTACAAATATCCAACTGTAACAAATTATATGGCCTTGTTGTCTGCCAGGATCTGCCACATAACACAAGCACTCAGGTCACTCCAGAACAAGTACAAATACAACTCTGTCATTGTCCATGTTGGTGTAAATGACCTGAGCCGTACCTCCCTGGACTACATGAAAAGAGACATGGAAGAGCTCTCTGATCACATAGCCCAGGCTGGTATGACCCTGACCCTGAGTAGCACCCTGCCCTCACCAAGAATGATACCACGGTATAAAGAAACAATTATCAATTTCAACAATTGGCTAAGTTTCTGGTGTCATTCAAAGGGGATCCAGTGTCTGTCATCCTGGGATGACATGCTCGACAAGCCATGCTGCTTCGCTAGAGATGGCTTGCATCTGTCACCCTTAGGCTTTCAAATACTGGGCAAGGCTCTTGCCACCCCCATAGTGCCTTTTTTAGGCAAGGCTCAAAAGACAAACCCACCGCCGTAAATAGCACAAGTAACAAAAAACTGAGGTTAATGCTAATCAATGCCAGAAGTCTAAACCTCAAGATGCACGCACTCGAGGCACTCCTCAGTATGGAGAAAATCGATATATGTGCAGTAACAGAAACCTGGTTTAAGGCTCCAGAGAGCACCCCAGCACTACCAGGCTACAACTCATATCATACATTTCGGCCACAGAACCCGGACCGAAATACAAAAGGCGGGGGCGTATCCATATTCATCAAGGATACACACACTTCCAGGTTAGTGGCACAGCACAATGCTTCAGAGATCATCCACATGCAACTAACAATGGGCAAAACTGCCATTCAAACTGTAGCTTGCTACAGATCACCCACCATGTCCCAGGACCCACACTCCGCATTTCTGGAAAAACTGGGAAACATAAATGTCCTACCAAACACCCTAATATTGGGTGATTTCAATTACCCAAACATTAACTGGGAGAACTACTCAAGTACTAACTCCCTTTCCCAGCATTTCCTAGAATTTATGAACTCAAATGCCCTGGATCAACTGGTCAACACTCCCACCAGAGGTGACTACATATTAGACCTGGTCATCACCAACATGGGTGACTGATGTTCCACACTGGAAGTCAACCTCTCGCTGATTAGATCTGACCATAAACAAATCACTCGGGATATCTACATTCCACACCCACCCCCGTACAAGGAAACCACCATAAAAAACTTTTCAAATGCAAACTTCACGTTACTTAATACCGAGGTGGAAAGTTTCAAAGCCCCCATGTTAAAGGATAATGCTGTCCAAGCTGTCCAAAATCCTTTACTAATGCATTCTACGGGCACCTACAAGAATGCATGAATCATGCTATCCCAAGCAAAGCCAAGACTTACACCTCCAAGAAAAGGAAACCAGTCTGGTGGACCCCTGCCATAAACAAGCTATACAATAGAAGGAGGAAACTAGTAAAGAAAAGAGTAAAATCCCAAGAAGGGAAGACATCCCTGATCAGTATCAGCAAGAAACTACGATCCCTCATAAAATCATCCAAGGTGAGCTTTGAAAGAAAAATTGCCAAGGACTCCAAAGATAACCACAAGGCATTCTTTAGCTATGTCAAGAATCTAAGTGGCAATGCTCAGATCTGCTCGCAGTTAGTGCAGAATGGCACAAAATACACTGAACTGACCGATATCGCCAATATCCTGGCAGACAGGTTCAGTGCAAACTTCACTACCCCCCACCCTCAAAAGGGCCCATAATCATACCAGAAGAATGCACAGCCCCTGAAATCAGAGACACTCAGGTTAAAACAGCCCTCTGCAAAGCCAAAAACACAGCATCAATGGGACCGGATGGTGTCCCAGGCTGCGTCCTACACAAGCTCAAAGATGAACTAACCCCTCACCTAAACAGACTGTTCAAACTCAGCCTCTCCACAGGCTATGTACCCATAGAGAGGCACACAGCAATGGTTATTCTGCTCCACAAAGGTGACCCCGGGAACTATCGCCCTATAAGCCTGACTAGTTTAGTCTGCAAGGCTATGGAGCGCATCATCATGGAACTCATTAACAGAGACATTGGGAACCTCCAAACACTGGACTGTACCCAGTTCGGCTTTGTTAAGGGCAGATCATGCCTCCTAAACCTGGTGGACTTCTTTGAGACAGTTACCAAGGCTATAGATGAGGGAAAGGTGGTACATACTATGTATGTATTCTACCTGTGTTCCAAATTTCAGTTGTACACCACAAATCTATTAATTACCTTTATTTTTAAAATTAATATTTTTTTGTTTGTTCTCTCCACTGTAACTGTTTATGTGACGCATACCACTGTAAAAACATGTCTCTTGCAATTTGTGTGTATACTGATCATGTCTAAATAACTAAATGTGTCTGTACTTTTTCTTTGTGGAGCTTTTCTCCCCGGGCCTCTGCTGAAAAAGGGTCTTTTCGGCTCAGTCAGACACCCCCGTTAACAAATGTAAAATAAATAAAAAAAGGCCTTTGACACCATTCCCCATTCTGGTATTATAGACAAGCTCACCAGCCTGAACATAAACCCTTAAGTCACAAGATAGGTTGCCAACTGGCTCATGGACAGAACCCACATGGCGAGAGTTGAGGGAGCTAGGTCAGACTCTAAACCGGTTACAAGTGGCGTTCCCCAGGGCTCAGTCCTAGGACCCCTCCTGTTCAGCATATACATCTCAGAGGTACAGGCAAGCACTGGAGGACTATTGCTGACCAAGTTCACAGACGACTGCAAACTAGGGGCTATAACTGACTCTCCGGCTGACACAGACATCCTCCAAAAGGGTCTCACTGAGATGGATACCTGGTTTCAAAATCATGGCCTCAAGCTAAATATCAAAAAGTGCATAGTCATCCCCTTTGGAAAAAACAAAGTACCCACAAACTACCACATAGGTGGCAGTCCCCTAAATACGGAAGACGTAATAAGGGATCTGGGGACCCAAGTAGATAGTAATCTCTCTTTTGATAATCACATTGCCACAGTGGTTAGAAAATCCTTTTATGTGGCCCACCTAATCACAAAAGGGTTTGCATCTAGATCAAAAGAGGTCATTGTGCCCCTCTACTCATCACTCATCAGACCCATCATAGAGTACAACGCCTCATTTGGGATGTACCTTGCAAGACACCTGCAACAGCTGGAAAGACCACAGAAGTACCTCACCAAGAGGATAACTGGCCTCAAACAGATGTCCTATGCAGCTCGACTGAAGAAACTCCAGCTGTACTCGGTTGCATACTGCCAACTCAGAGGTGATCTCTGCCTGACATACAAGGCCATGTCCAACCCAGAATTGATGGACATGCTCCACCTAAAAAAAACCTTATCCCCACGAGCCACACGCTCTGGGGATCTAAACCTCACCACAATAATAAATAGGACATGCTGGAGGGATAGATTCCTGTCTCAGAGACTTCCCATGCTTTGGAACAAGATTCCAATCTACATTAGGCAGAGCTCCTCGCTAACCCTCTTCAAGAGAAACTTTGACGAGTGGATGGGAAACAGAAAGTTTACCTCAGGGATCACTTCAGTGGCTCTGCTGTGCAGAGGCACAGGGAACTAATCTAAGGGGGCGGCGAAAGCCAACACAGTCCATCTAGGCTTATAAATGCCTTCGGGCAGATAGCCTAGTACCTACCTATGAACGTATGAACCTATAATACATTTTCTGTGCACTAGGAATTTCATTCTCCTTCAACTGAAAGACCTCTTTCAACTTAGACAAAGTTTCAGGAAAAAGATAAATCTTCATGAAGAAACTCTGAACGCTGAACTTTGCTTGAAAAGAGTGACAAGAACTTCTAAGTGTGACTAATTAGAGGCATATAGAGCTCAGCATCTTATGGTCACTGTGTTCACATGAGCACAGCATCTTATAGTCGCCGTGTTCACATGTGTTCAGCATCTTATGGTCGCCATGTTCACATGTCAAGTATTGTTCCTATCTTCCTATGCTCATGCAGTATATTATACTAAATATTATACTAAAAGGGCTATGAGATTGTGTGAGCAGACATTGGACATAGAATGTTATAGTAATTCAAATGCACATGCTTTCAAATAATGCTTTTTTCCAAAATTGCAGAATCCTAGTTGCTATGCAAATCCACATTGGGTATGTGATGTGTGCTACAAATAGTGTAACGTTTTCTCTATGTCAAAGTTACAGTCATAGCGGTTCATTGTTGTAAATCCACAGTACTCACGTATGTAGCTTTGTATACCTGCCCACAGAAAGTCACAGATAACATTATGTGCCATACCTGACATATACAGACTAATGATCAGAATACCTGTACAGCATAAGAGGAACAACAGTTCCTTGGAGTACAATGCAGATGTCAAATATCATATACTGCCTGTCAAATGGTAATATTCCATGGTTTAGGCCACTCATAACTATGTGAAAAATACGATTTTGGGCTGCTTCTGTTCTTTAAAGTTATTGGTATATGAACATATACACATCCTCATCGTGTTGTAGTTACTTGCAAAACGTGACTAAAGATTTGCATCACTAATCAAACATTTGCTAACATGTTTTGTGGTGTTAGTGTACATATTTGATAAATACATACAATGCTGAAATACCAAAATGGTATATTTACCAGAAAAGTTATGCATGCAACTTGACTTGTGTTCTATGTTCTCAGGTTGACAGTCATATCTGCTTCTATGTTAAATACAATCCAAGATCTGTCTCCATAGCCCTCCAAAATCCATTAATCCTAGCTGCTCTGTCTGTATATTTCAGTCCACTTTGTTACCCAACCATATGCTTCATTATTAGTAAGGTACACTCTCTTCATTTAGTTCCCAGCAAACTACCTATGCATACATCTCTCTTTCCAGATCTTGGTAAACTTTTCAGTAGATTTTATCCATTTCCTCAATATTATGTTTTCCAAAAAAGTATCACTCCACTAAAGAAATCACTGTAGCCCTACATCTTTGGTGGTGTACCTTGTATCTGCCACTCTTTCTGTTCCACACCCTACTATTTCACTTCCTGATTTTTTATAGTACATTTTTCTACTTGCCCTTTTACCTTCTAGAGCTCCTGTTATGTAGCATGACACACAACATTAGGCACCACATAGGGCAATTGGATGATTCTTGATAATGGCTATGGTGTTATTGGTGGACTGTGTAAAGACGGACTGCACAGGCAGGGCTGTTATTTTGTGTGGGATGGCATTATGTTGAACAATGACTGGTGAACATTTTAGATGACTGGTGCAGTAGTTATTTGTTACAGTTCAAATATCGTGATGCAACAATTAGTTCAACAGGAGCACAAAATTATATACTTGGGAGGTTTCATGCTCAGCTAACCTAGGGAGCAGCTATTGGTCTCTGTGGTTTTAACTTCTCATGTCCATAAGACAAAGAAAGTTTTTAGGGGGTCTTTAGGTGCTAGGCTGGCTCCTGTTGCACCCCAGCCACTGGTGGGTGACTTTGTTGAGGATGCTGTCCGTTCCCCAGACCACTCATCATTTTTCCCCTTGGTCCTTCTGGTTTGCACCTATACTTTTCAAAATGTTATTTTCAGGTATAACTCTATCTGGGAGATATAGAATTATAAAATATACAGATAACTGCAAGGTGGGAGCTTAAACTGACAGCACTGAGGATGTGTGTATGCTAAACTGTTAGAAAAATGGGCCACAATGGTACACCTTCAGTTTAATTATAATAAGTGCAAAGTAGCATTTTTTGCAAATAAGATTGAATGTGAAATTAAAATAGATGACATTAAACTGGAAAGAGTAGACAATATGAAGGATTTAGGGATAATTGTTGGTAGTGTTTTGAATTTTAAACACCATGTTCATGAGATTATAGCAAGAGCACTAAGACAGGCAGGTCTGACGCTGAATGCATTTGAAACAAGAGATGAAGGATGTATTTATCCCAATGGTAAGACCAATTCTTGAATACAGTTTGAGCTTATGTATTTTAACAATGACTGAAATTGGAGAGCATTAGATTGTGCAAATGCATTACACTAAATGAATTACAACAATTATAGCTCTGCCATGCAGAGAGAGATAAAAACTTTAGGTATATATAGTAATCTTTACAGATTGGTCAGAAGGAAATTGTGTCTGGCCTTTAAAGTAATAACTGAGAATTATTTAAGAAATTAATGGGGATTGGACTTGGTCATACCACTGGCTCCCTTTTGAAATGTCAGCACTTGAAATGCCGAGTGCCAACAAGCCAAAAAAAAAGACTGAAAATGGAGGAGAAGAGCGAATCTTGAAAAAAGCTCTTCTTTTTTAAACTTTTTTTTGCAGAGGTGAGACAGGGCAGAACAAGCCCCACCCCACCCCTGCACCCCCCACAAATTTTGAACTCCAAGATGCCATACCTTGGAGAAAAGGGAATATTCCAAGAAATGGAAGCTGAAACTTATGTAAGTCCATTCTTTCGGCCATTCAGTCTCTGTATTTCATAACTCACTCAAGCAGGTTTTGACATTTCAAATGGTTACACATACAAGGTGTGACAGCCATGCACTGGCCCAGCAATCAAGGAGCCTCAGTCCTCACCAACAACATCAGTGAGGGGCATTCACATGGGGAAAGGATAATAAATACACACACAGTAAAGTACAATTTCCCTTAAGAGTACACAGAGATCACATTCAGTCTGGGGGGGACTGGTTTCTACCTTTCTCTCCAGGTCCCCAATAAGACTCCCCACTGGCACAGCTATAGGGTCCAGATCTCAGCCTAGTGGCAAGCTAAAACCTCCAGCACCCTCTCTGTCCAACCAGTGCTTCATGGCCGTGCCCAAGCAGCTGACACACACACACACACACACACACACACACACACACACACACACACACACACACACACACACACACACACATGCACACACACACACACACACACACACACACACACACACACACACACACTTTGAGGTAAGAGCTATATACAACCACACAGACACTCCTGGGGAAGGCTGGCACAGGTTCTCCAGCTGTACCCCTTTAACCCAGACTATACAGTAGTACCACTTGCCACCACCCACTAATATTTATCAGCTACTAAAAGGCCCTTATGAAAGGGTGTCCAGTTATACTGTGCAATATTATTATCCAAATGGTAAGTGCAACTGAACAGTCAAGGCTTATTGGAGTGGCTTGGCCAGTATCACTATATACATGCAATGTACTCTAGAGCTTAAATTATCTCTACACAAAACAGCCACAGTCAAAAGGTTTAAAAATATTTAATAATAAATAATAAAAACACAAGACAATACTTCTCACTACACAGTGGTAGTCAAGAGTTCAGAGATCACAGAGAAATACTTAAAATAATACAGTAGAAAAGTTCTAACATCAATACAGAAAAAAATAATCTAATCTTCCTATTTCCTAGCTATAAACATCAATACAGTAAAAATAATCTAATCTTCCTATTTCCTAGCTATAAACATCAATACAGAAAAAAATAATCTAATCTTCCTATTTCCTAGCTATATCTTAAGAGAAAAACTAAAGTGTAAGATCCTACTTACATACAGACACAGACAGAGTGTTGGTGAGTTGGATGTTCTCAAGACAAATGCTCATTGCCCTCTGATTCTCTCTCTTTAAATTAATAGCACAGTGCTACTTCACATTACATCATTCTTAACAATTTTCTGGTTTTCCCAGGCTAACAGAAACTCAGAGGTTAATAGCCCTTTTGATCTTGCAGCTGGTCAAGAAGCCAGAGCAATAAAAGACATTATACATGTAAATTCTAGCAATTAACTCTGGTCTAAAAATAATAGCCAGAATTCCTTCAGCCAGACAGCTCGCCTCTGGGTTTTAGATAAAAAAATTATACCATGCTTGACTTATCAGCTTTCCTCCAGCAGAGTGCAATGTGGTTACATTTTTTTGAAGTTCAACATTTAGCAAAGAGAACAGGCATGTGGCTTACATTAATATTTACAAATGACAGAATTATCTACAAAATTCTATCTGGCTAGGCAGGCAGCCTTCACATATCTTCACACAAGGTATAAGGGAAAGGGGTCCAACTTATAAAATGAAACATAAGACTCAAAGAAGGGACAGACATGTAAAACAACAAATACCTAGACTGTGGAATAAGTTACTGTTAAAATCAAACGATCAAATACATTAATTATGTTTAAAAGCAGATTAAATCACTACATAGGAAATAATAAATTTAAACATGGAATACAAGAATCTGCTGTACAGAATATCTGATAGGACCGTCTGCATATATGGTAGTAGTTTGACTTGTAAACATGGAGTTGGGGGTTCATATAAGAGATAAGGTATTTACCTCACAGTCACAAGGTACTTGGTTTGATTCTCACCTTTGAAGGGGAATTTGGTTAGGCTTAAAATGGTCCACAAGAGTACCTAGCATAGTACTTACCTATGAGTCTGTAGCACAACTGTGCAACTGCACAACAAGTCCTTTAGCATATATGTCAATATTGTTATATTTTGAATGAGGAATAAAGAATGAAAGCATGCACAGAAATCCACCAACGATTTTATTGTATAGTTAAGCGCTTTCATCCGCTAAATAGCTAGACTTCCTCAGAACAAATAAAAGCTCAAAACAGTCAGCTTATATACACTAAAACACCACCCAAAGAATCCCATAAAACAATTAATACTTAAAAACACATTGAACATCACAGAGCATGTAATAGATATAGAAAAAAAGTTTTTTGCAAATTTGAATTGGCATCATTGATTCAATTTCTAGTCTTTTAAAATTGAGATCTATGTTAGCTATTTAATCTCAATTTTTAATTTTGTATTTTATATTGTATTTATATGCACATATGTATATTTTTTTATATGTCAACATTTATTACTCATTTCATTCATATTGTTTTTTTACATTTATAATCACATTTTTTATTAGTAGGTTTTGCAAAAAACTTTTTTTCTATATCTATTACATGCTCTGTGATGTTCAATGTGCTTTTAAGTATTAATTGTTTTATAGGATTCATTGGGTGGGGTATTAGTGTATATAAGCTGACCATTTTGAGCTTTTATTTGTTCTGAGGAAGTCTAGTTATTTAGCAGATGAAAGCGCTTAACTATACAATAAAATCATTGGTGGATTTCTGTGGAAGCTTTCGTTCTTTATTCCTGGTTGAGTTTCTACAGTTTATTGTTTGCGGTTTGTTATATCTTGAATGCTTCGCTCAATACTTGCTTTCTGTTCTGTCAGCTATGCT
The DNA here is from genome assembly GCF_019279795.1 of Protopterus annectens. Taxonomy (NCBI): domain Eukaryota; kingdom Metazoa; phylum Chordata; order Ceratodontiformes; family Protopteridae; genus Protopterus; species Protopterus annectens. The sequence goes on from NC_056732.1 coordinate 1,335,571,735, forward strand.
TTCACTCATGTTGTTAGTGGATGACTCATAAACCTAAATTATGTATGTGTGTGATTCCTCATTGTATAAACATTGTATATATTGTTGTATAAACCTAAATTATGTATGTGTGTGATTCCTCATTGTATAAACATTGTATATATTGTTGTATAAACCTAAATTATGTATGTGTGTGATTTCTCATTGTATAAGTAAGTTATTTAAAAATGCCTCAGCATTGGCTCATAACTACCAGTCATCACCTTGTAGAAGTATATTTTATGTTTGCTTATGTATACTAATCTCTTGCAAAACACATACAATGAATTTCATTCTTCTTTATCCTACATATATTGATCTACTGAAAAATGTATATAACAGATTTGTCATCTTCCTTTACCATTATAAATGCAAACTGTATGCTGTATTTCTGTGGGTAAGTTCATGGCTGAAAAGGGTTTTTGACCAGCCACCTGCCAAGTGGTCAAACTGAAATAAGCACACACACACACACACACACACACACACACACACACACACACACACACACACACACACACACACACACACACACACACGCACACACACACATATATATATATATATATATATACATACATACACAAATAGTGAAAAACATAAGATTAATATCTCGGAAGAGGAATTTATAAATGTTTGTAGGTAACCATTTGAAATGGTGAGTCGGTGAATCACGTGATTCTGAGACTGAACAGCAGAAAAAAAAAAAACTTATATATACTAAGTCTGAGATGACCATTTCTCAGAATATTCCCTTTTCTCTAAAGTATGGTGATGTCGGAGTTAGTATATATAAGTTTGGGGGGCTTGAGTATATATAGGTTTGGGGGGCTTGGGGATTCCCTACATCAAGGGGTGTAGTGGGGGCTTGCCTCCCACAAAAAATCAGTTTTAAGGAGAAGAGCAATGGTTGATATTTTTTCTTTTCCTGCATTTTCAGTCTGTTTTTTTTTTTTTTTTTTTGACATGATGGCACTCAGCATTACAAGTGCAGCCATTTCAATAGAGAGCCTGTCAGTGCACTACAGAAGGCCACCTTGCATGATCTTGTGTAATATGCAAATAAAAATGATTCTTAAACCTCACTGTACATCTAAGCAATAAGTAAGACCTTGCAACTCAGCTGCATTGCAGTACATAGGTAAGCAGCAATGCTGTAGGCATGGTCTACGTAAATTAGGCCTCTGCACTTCACACACATCCACACTAGCAGAAACCTGCATAATACAGCAATTCAAAGGGACTCATACTGTGCAGCTTTCACAAATGGTGCATTCGGCTACTAGCTACATACTACATTACACTCATGAATTTCCATAGAAAAAGTAGTTTTTCTAACTGAGCAGACAGTTGGTTTATAGGTTCATAGGTTCATAGATAGGTACTAGGCTATCGGCCCAAGGGCCTATGTAAGCCTAGCCAGCAAGGATCCATAGCTTACGCCACCCAAGAAAGTTATTTTCCTGTGTCACTGTCCAGCAGAGACACAGAAGTGATCCCGGGGTGTATTTCCTATTTCCCATCCACTCATCAAGATTTTTCTTGAAGAGTGCTAATGAAGAACTTTGCTTGACATAGATGGGTAGCTTGTTCCAGAGTATAGGAAGTCTCTGGGACAAGAATCTATCCCTCCAGTGTGTCCTGTTTATTGTGGTGACAAGGTTTAGGTCCCTAGAGCGTGTAGCTCGGAGGGATTGGGATTTCTTTAGGTGTAGCATGTCCAACAGCTCTGGATTTGACATAGCTTTATATGTTAGGCAGAGATCACCCCATAGGGCTATCCACTATCCTTAACCCAAGTCCTAACCCTAAGGTCCATCCGTGACTGCCACACCACAGTGGAGGACATTGCCTGCTCATTCTAGTGGTGTTCGCGAAAGTGCACTTTCGATGAAGTGCACTTTCACGTTAGTGGGCATCTACTACCAGATTTCGAAATAGTGTAATTTCGATCTCTGGTAGTAGACCCATATATATATATATATATATATATATATATATATATATATATATATATATATATATATATATATATACATACACACACATACACACACACACACAAAATGTTTTCATCTTTTTTGCATAGATTGTGGAGAACGTAGCATTGATAGACACTTACCTAAAGCTTGTTGTGTCCCCCACCAATCAAAATCTTCTAGTCATACTAGAGCAGGTCATCCTATAATGTTCAGATGATTACTAGTTTAGAATATTCTCGTCCTCTCCATGTCATTCATATAAAACATCCCTCTTCTGGCCAATCAGCTGATCCTCATACTTTTTGTCCCTCCTTATTCCATATGAAAGCCTCAGTGCCACACAGGAAGTTACTGCTCTCACTGTAAAGCCCTTGCACTCATTGCTAAGATATAAATAAAAATGGTACATCCACAATGAGTTGCACCATTAAATTAACCAGATGAAAATAAATGGTTTTATTCTTAGCCAGATGAAAATCAAAAGATAGAGCATATTTTTCAAGAGGAGCAAGACCTCCTGTACCCCATCCTGGATGCTACATATATACCAAATGCACAATTACACAAATATAAAGAAAGGATACATTTTCCAAAAGAAGGGAATCATCACTGTCACACACTTAAACACACACTAGCACTGTTGTCCTATGGAAAACAATGACTAGGGGCTCAAAATGTTACCAGGTTGAACTCAATCAGATAACACCGTTTTCTGTTTAAACCTAACAAGGTGTAGAGAAGTCAAGAATAAGGAGTGAAGTATATCAACATACTACTATAATTTCTGCATCATTCTAATGTATGGATGAAGCCTGCTTCTCTTATGCATCTCTTATTGTATCTGAGAGGTTTTGTGCGTCATCCACTGGCTCTTGCAGATGCTTTTTTAACCTACATTACTGCAAATGTCAATCAAAACTAATGAGATTCTAAAACATTAGATGCAGACAAGGCTCACTAAGGATGCAGTGCATGGTATTACATCCTGGACAGCTTCAGTGAACTAAAGTTGTTATGGTCCTGTGGCCCATGTTTGATTAGTGCCTTGGGTTCCAGATGGAGCTAGCAGGGGAGGATGAAACATCCATTCAAGGGGGAAGGAGTGGAGTTGGTTGTACACTGTCCCAGTTCTTCAGATGAGGGACAGTAGTGCAATTGTGCAGCCTGATGGAGTGGGTATTAAGCTCACTAAGTCACAGCCTGGTAATAGTCTTCAATGTGGATTTGCAGAAAGCATGCACTCAGTGAGGAAGGTAGTGTGGGCCTTCATGTTAATGTACACCAGAGATCCACCTCCCCAGAGATTGGCTTAAGGAAGTACAAATACCCTCATTGCTTCAATGCCAGCAAGTCCATAAAACATCTTTTTGATTGTCAAAATGATGCCCTCTCCAGCTAGCTCTTGCCCTGGTCCCAGATAAAATTCCCAGAAAGAGGAATGAATGGAGCATGACAATCTGGGGAATCATGATGTCATCAGGCATGGGGGCAAATGAAATGCATAGAAAAACAAAGACAAAGCATTCCCACCCTATAGAGAAAATTCAGAAAAAAATGTCACTAAGGAATTGGGTGTTGTGATTAATTACATTTAATTAATTTGTTAATTGGGTAGGAGAACTGATCCTTCTTGGACGCTTTTGAGCCATGACTTAGGCCACAAGATCAAGGATAAATTCAACACATATTTGGAAAATTTAGTGTGGATAATCAATCAGTATGGTCTTTGGAAGAAACCAACATACCCAGAAAAACTCAAATAGATACTGGGAGGACAGCACAGTTTCCCATAGACAGTGGCCAGAGATTGGGAATGAACCTTAGGTACAAGCATATGTATCGTGTACCTCATTATGAGGAGCATTCCTCATTTTCAGTCTGAAAAGGTTCATGTTTCTCATTGTTACACATTGAAAGGGTCTGTCACATATTCTGTGTTAAGATTTTTTTAATTGATATCCTTGGTAAATAATATTGAATCATATTAATTTATTGAAATCATTTTTATAAGTATAAAGTAACACATTTTAACCATTCTTTGAACTTCCTAGTTAAAGTTGTTAGCAAGCTATTAGCAAGTGTTCCACATTTTGCTCATTTGTTCCACATTATAGCGGGTAGTGTTCCACATTTTGGAGATAGAAGGTTGAGAACTACAGATAAAAGAGCTACGAAGCAGAGTTTTTACCATTAAGCTAATAACTTGAGTCTCAGAATTTCTGAATCCTTGTAAAATCTAAGTTGCTGTTTTGGCATATGTCTAAAATGTATAGTATATTTCTCGTCATTTTCATATTTTAGTTATACATTGCTTATTCCTTCAATGTACTATTGAAAATTTCACAGATTAGCACGTACATTTCTACAAGCACATCTGTAATACTGTAATACTATGAATATATTTCTGTCTGATGTTTATGACCTTCACAGTACCAATGGGAATCCATGTTATATATAACAAATGTAATAATCATGATGAATGCACCTGCCATATTTCATGCTATAACAAGCTATGATAATGTCAGTTTCTTTGTTTGTAATATAAGGTGATTCCACAATGTCTGGAAGATGTATTATGTAGGACAATGATATACTCATGTTTTAGTCTGTTCATACTTTCTCAAAATTTTTGCGTAAGGTTTACTTAATGCCCACATTGTGAGTGGAGAAAATAATATATATTATATGGGTACATGTTGATTGATCAACAACTCTTTCATTCAGTGCCAAACAATCAAAGAAAAATAAACAAAACAGCTTCTGGTGAACCTCAGAAATAGGCTCCCTCGGCACCCCACCATGAGGGGAGACACCCTACCCACTTCCAAACATAAATATGCTATACCTACTCCGAGGTTCACAAAAGTGGAGAAAAAGTGATCATCATTGCTGGTGAAAGTTGTTTCACCCAAATTACTTCTACCACTGAGAAGGGCATCCAGTAATAGCAATGTTGTGCTCATTTACAGTAAGCAGCCATGCTATACTTCATACCTCTCAAATATCCAGATTTTTGGAGAATTTTCAGATTTTTGCCTCATATTTTTGGTCTCTTCCTCATAAAATATGGAGTTTTCTGGCAAATCAATGAGAACTGACGTCACTAAATAATGACTTTCATTTGAGTTTCAGACTTCATATCCTTCAGAAAATACACAGTAGCACAAATCTTGGTACTATAGAAACATTCTAAGTTTATAAGATAAAAATCTGTCCCTATTTTTGGGTCTTTCTCCCCCATTATTGTTGGCTTTGTCGAATTATGAGGTTGAGAGGTATGCTATACTTGGCTGTATACACTGTGGGCTTTGATTGGTTATGTTATGCCATGATCTTTGTACTGCACATGAAAATGTTCATACAGATGCACAAAATGCCAGGGGCACATCTAATAATACTTACACTATAGCTGGCACATCAGCTACTTGTACAGACATTATGCATGACACAGCTTTGACTATGGAGGATGTTGTGAGCACACAAGAAACAGGCAAGTGATGCACTGCATAGCTGCTGACATGTTAAGTGTCTCTAGTGTGGTTGCCATGTTACACAATGAAGGTGGCTTGTGCAGAGGTGCAGCAGGACTCTGCAGGTATTATATCCAATAGAGGGCTATCAGAATGTTATTAACAATTTCACCAGCATTAAGTCCATAACTTGTCTCTACCTCCCCTTGTTGTACCACCGCCCTTTCATGTTGTAATTGTGGTATACCACAATCGACAACAAGTGAACAACAATTACAACATGAAAGGGCGGTGGTACAACGAGAGGAGGTAGAGACAAGTTATGGACTTAATGCTGGTTCTAGCAGTGAAATTGTTAATACCAACAGTACTGTCAGCGATATGTTATTAAGTGCATTGCACTTTAATAATGAAGTTGCTGCACTGAAATGTGATGTTAGTACTAAAGCTGATTTTACCATTTACAATTTCAGTGCTCTTGAAATAAAAGAAACGCATCATGATTTACTGGTTAAGGGTTTTATGTTTGTTCCTGTTTTCTGCTACAATATGGTTGATTTATTTACTAGTTTGAAATTATACACAAGGCAATTAAATTTGTCTCTGTATTTTAGAGGGCAAAACGATCAAAGAAATGTGATACCCCTGGTTTTAACTAGGAAAAGCACTTTTGTACCACCTACTCACAAGGATGTAGCAATGTTTGAAAGGTTATCCTTAAACAGCATGCGAGGATATATGGAAAATAAACACAATGTGGTTGGATCAGATAATCTAACTTTGGTTGAGAGGTCAGTATTAAAAGAATTGATTACTAACAAGGAAGTTAGAATTATGAAGCCCGACAAAGGAGGTGGTGTAGTTATCATGTCTCAGATTGATTATGCAGCTAGGATGCATGGCATTTTAGATGATGACACCACCTACCAGAGGGCTTCTAGGAGTGAAATAAACATAGCTTATCATAAGATTGATTTGTTCTTGATGGACACTCTGTTAGAGGGGGGAATCCAGGAGAACTAGTATAGATTTTTGATGGTAGAACACCCGGTGACACCCGCTGTGTTTGATATTCCCAAGATCCATAAAAGTCTGAATGATCCCCCATTTAGACCAATAGTGGCAGCAAAGGGCTCTAAAACTGAGCCACTGGCGGCATATGTTGATAGGAATACACAGGGGTTGTTGACCGGGTTTTGCCACATATTGAAAGATTCTTGGCTTTGTTTACAATGCCTAAAGAGTGTGGACAAAAAAGATATGAATTGGACATTCCTCACAATAGATGCAGTAAATCTTTTTTCAACCATACCTCATGAGGAAGGATTGGAATATTTTAGAGAAATTTTATGTAAAAGCAAGTGTTTAAATAGTGTAAAGTTAAATAATGTAGTAACATTCATGTAATTGATACTCAAGAACAATTATATGACCTTTGAATGTGAATTTTACCATCAGATTTCTGGAGTGGCAATGGGGGCCAAATGTGCCCCCATTTCTGCCAATCTGGTACTTCTTTGCTGGGAGGAGACATTTCTCTTCCCTTCCCTTCCCCTTTTTTTGAATGGATTGTACTTTACAATCGGTTCTTGGATGATATATTGATTCTTTGGAGGGGAGGTGAAGCAGAGGCTAAGAATTTTGTTGAGTATCTCAATTCCACCACCCCATTTTTTCATTCACGTTTAAGTGGAACAACCAAATGATAGACTTTTTGGTCATAAAGCTTATTAAAACACCTGAAAGGTTGGAAAGTAATATTTACAGAAAAGAGACATATAGCAATTCATTATTACATTTTTCAAGTTGTCATCCTTTACACCAGCGTAGAAGTGTGGTGAAAGGGGAGATGGTTCGTCTGTCTCGACTCGTGAGCAACAATATGACATACCAGGAAGAGATGTATAATCTGGTAGGGATGTTTTGAGACAGAGGATATCCATTGAAATTGTTGATATCAGTTAGAAATGAGGTTATGAGAAGAAGGGAAACATCATTTTCACCCATTTTGAAAGATTTGGGTGGGACAGTTGGTGTAATTGGAAGATCTGAATCCCTTGATTTTAGAGCCTTTGATTCTAGAGCTCTTGTTTTGAAATACAATTACCAGACACCTCAGATTACTGTAATTATTAGAAAAGCATGGGATTCAGCATTTGATGCAGATGTTAAAAATGAGTTAGGACAGACACCACGAGTAACATTTTCCAGAGGTAGGAATATTAAAAATTTACTAGAAAGACCAAAAGAAAAACACATATGCTCACGTATGTATAAATGCAGGGCTTGCAGATACTGTAAATATATCATTGATGGACTTAAATGACTGTTTGGGGGTATAACAGAACAATTCCATGCCTGGGTAAATGTTGTTGTAATTTTAGGATGGTTGTCTATTTGGCAACATGCACAACATGTTCAGGTTTTTATGTAGGAAAAAACACCCGGAGATTAAGAGAAAGGATAGCAGAACACCTTAGGGCTATTAAAAACAAGGATATTCACAATGCCTTATATTCACACTCTATTGTGTGTGGTAATTTTAAGAGGTTCCTATTTTTTGTTATTGACCGTGTATTGACAAGTGAAAGAGGGGGTGACGATAACATTAGATTTGAGTCCTTGGAATATAAGTGGCAAGTTTTGTTGAATGCTACATTATTCCCTGGACTCAATGATGACATTTCTATCATGCCCATACTGAAGCAGAGGGCAGTGGTTGTTTGATGTTTGTGTCAGTCTATAAGTATTGAGTATGAGACCTTTATTTCACATTGTTGTGAAACACTTGATGAATGTTATTTATTATTATTAGTATTCATTATTATTTATTTATTTTTTGACATTTTAACAATTTCATGAACATGTGCTTTACAAATGTTTGTAAAGGTGTGATTTTATATGTTTATTGTTATATTGTGTATGTATTTAATTAGGAAAGAATTTTGATAGGTCATTTCAAAAGTTCAGTGAGTATTTAAAGCTTGTGATTTGATGCTCTTTTTACTCTGAAGAAGCCATTGTATTGATGGTGAAAGCGCTTAGTATTGGAGCTTGTTGTTTAGCTTTTCATTAAACGGCACTCGGCACAGTCCGTAATTGTTTGGTTTCATTTTTTCTCAGTGTTTACCCTTTTTGGGTTTTTGTTTTATTTTAGTTAAATAGTCTTTGTTTCTTTCTTTTTCAGAAATCAAAAAGAGATCATAGGGATCTAGTCATGCTCCTTTTGTCTGAAACACATTGGCAGATGTCAGTACAGAAGCCCATTGTTCGATAACTTATTTCCATTATACTGGGTGGCTGTATACATAGGAAAGGAAGCTGGGAATGTTGCATATTGGTTCATAGATAAGTACTAGGCTAACTGTTCTTGCTAACCATTTTAAGCCTAGCCAATTTCCTTCTTAGAACTTGAATTAACTTACCTTGTTTGGTGTTAGATTGGCCTTTCACATCCCATGGTCAATAATTATACATTACCCAAAAAAAGAAGAAAACAAATAAATCTGATATTGTTAATCCTCGTTCATTCCTTACGTATGGGTATCAGTTCCGACCTTGAAACCGAGCCGGCCATCTTCCAAGCTCGCTTCAGCTACAAACTCTCAAGCTAAAACTCTACCCAGAATTCCCCTCTCCCTGTTACCTCAGATTGAGTTTGCAAGTCAAAAGAAGGTAGAGGCTACCTCTGGTCAAATGACCTAATAGAACCGGATGGTGAGATCCACTAGAAACCACAGGAGGGGGAAGGAAGGAGGGTCATAATGACTGAACGAGGATCAACAATACAGATCAAATGTTATGGCAAGACATAACTTCTTTATCTGATATTGTTAATCCTTGTTCATTCCTTACATATGGAACAGAGTCCCCAGCTACCTTTATTCCTGGGAGGCTTTCATGGAAGGACATTCCTGAGCACCATAGAACCAAAAGATGCTCTTCCCCTGGAGGCCAAATCCAATTTGTAATGATTGATGAAGGCATGAGGGGTAGCCCAAGTTGCAACTGCACAAATGTCATGTAAAGAAGCTCTGGCATGGAAGGCAGCAGAAGTTGCCACCGACCTTGTAGAATGAGCCTTTATGGTAGTAGGTAATGGAATATTATGTTGTCTATAGATGAAGGTCATACAGTCTTTTAACCATTTAGCCAATGTGACCTTAGCAACAGCACATCCTAATCTAGGTCCAGAATAGGCCAAAAATAACTGGTCTGATTTACGAGAGGCCTTAATCCTGTTCAAGTAGAAGCAAATTTGCCTGTGAATATCTAGGGTATGTAGGCAATACTCCCCTTTGTTTGAATAGTTGGGGAAGAAAACTGGCAATTCAACGGTTTGACGAATGGCCATTTCAGAGATCACTTTTGGCAGAAAGGAAGGATTAGTTCTCAATGACACTCTATCTCTATGAAAAATCAAATATGATAAAAATAAGGATTTTTGAAATGAGAATGGAGAGTGGCTTTAAATATAGATTTTTTAAACACTTACCTGTGTACAGAGGAGATGTGTGACTGTTTTCCTGTTGCTGGCACAAATCTCTTAACCTATGAAGAGCAAAACTCTGCCTAAAATATAAAGCTATGTTAAACCCAGAGCTGTTGGACATGCTACACCTAAAGAAATCCCACTCCCTCCAAGCTACACGCTCTTGGGACCTAAATCTTGTCACCACAATAAACAGGACATGCTGGAGGGACAGATTCCTGTCCCAGAGACTTCCTATACTCTGGAACAAGCTACCCATCTATGTCAAGCAAAGTTCCTCATTAGCACTCTTCAAGAAAAATCTTGATGAGTGGATGGGAAAAAGGAAATACACCACGGAGATCACGTCTGTGTCTCTGCTTGACAGGGGCACAGGAAATTAAATTTCTTGGGTGGCATAAGCCAGGGAACCTTGTTGGCTAGGCTTACTTAGGCCCTTGGGCCAATAGCCTAGTACCTATCTATGAATCTATGAACCTATGCAGCAGATCATGTATGAGTCACATTCACATAGAAAGGTTTTTAATGTTGAGCACTGTGCCCAATGTTGTCTGTAACTGCTTCCCAAGAGTCGATGCAGCAGATCATGTAAGAGTCACATGAAAATATTTTTAACATTGAGCACTGTGCCCAATATTGTCTGCAACTACTTTCCAAGAGTCGATGCAGCAGATCATGTAAGAGTTACATGGAAAGGTTTTTAACGTTGAGCACTGTGCCCAATACTGTCTGTAACTGCTTCCCAAGAGTCGATGCAGCAGATCATGTAAGAGTCACATGAAAATATTTTTAACATTGAGCACTGTGCCCAATATTGTCTGCAACTACTTTCCAAGAGTCGATGCAGCAGATCATGTAAGAGTCACATGGAAAGGTTTTTAACGTTGAGCACTGTGCCCAATACTGTCTGTAACTGCTTCCCAAGAGTCTATGCAGCAGATCATGTAAGAGTCACATGAAAAGGTTTTTGATGTTGAGCACTGTGCCCAATATTGTCTGTAACTGCTTTCCAAGAGTCGATGCAGCAGATCACGTAAGACTCACATGGAAAGGTCTTTAACATTGAGCACTGTGCCCACTATTGTCTGTAACTGCTTTCCAAGAGTCTAAAACTTGTTCTGCTAAACATTACTGGAAGCAGTTCATGTGTATGGCAATTCAACACCCTCAGGGCACAAGTGACTGAAGTGTATGTTGGACAGATGAACAGTAACTGCATCTTCAGACAGCTCCCTGGTGGTGGCTGCTGCAACAATCAAAGAATTCACCTTAAATCCCTTAAACCAATGCTGCCTATTCTTAGGGATGGCTTCAGAATAGTCAGATTCCTGGCACACCCTTCTAGCAGCCAAATCTATCAAGCAGTCATAAGGAGGGCCATCCAGGATATAGGAAGTGCAGATTGATAGATCTCAAATAATACGTTCTTGGCCTGAGAGGGTGGGTTGGTAGACCATGATCTCTTCTGTCTCATCAACTCCAAGATCTCAAGAAATGTGATGTCTTCTGAAGAGAATTGGGAGGAACCCTTTTGAGGTCAATGTTGGATGTGAGAGATTCTGGAAGGTATTCCATGTGCCTCCTCTGGCATGTCCTCCTGCTTAACATCGGAGGGGAACAGTCCAACTCCAGGGAAAATTTTGAATGACTCTGCACAAGTTATTTAAGGCTGTCAGCTTTACTCTGACCTTATGAGGCTTGATGAAAAAGACAAGGAGCAGATTGCTGGGCCTCTGAATGCAGCCAGCACCAATGGAGGCTGTGAAGACTTCAAGGGAGCAGAGATCATCCTTTCCATAAGCCTGAATGCTGACCCTAGGTCCATGAATGCTGCAGAAGTCTGACCCAGCACTGTGTCCATCCACACGAAGCTGACATAAGCAGCACCATGGAAGGACTCACTGAGACTGAAGACTCAGAGGGTTTTGAGGAGGAAACTGGTTTAGATGCACTGAAGGCTGAAGTCTCAAGCACCAAAACAACACTAAGTGGGTCGGTGCCAAAGACAGAGGTGTAGGCTTCACATCAGGCACTTAGTTCTGATGCTGAGTAAATGTCAAATGCTTTGGCATCAGATGAAACTGAGCAGAGTGATCTAAAACCAAAGTAAGGGTACCATTTGGTTTTGGACACACAGCTTCTACATGGTATTTCTGCTCCAAAGCTGCCATTGGTGAAACATAGGCCAGGAAAAGAGCACATAAGGGAGGTGACGGGTGTTCTAGAAACAATGGGTGGTGGGATTACATCCATTTCAGTCTTCAGTGGGGCTCTTAGGTGCTCTCAATCCACATCACTTAAACTTCTCAAGAACTTGACTGACTGGAACGAAGAGATGGGGGGAGGTCTGGAAACAAATTCAGGCAATTCTATTTCAGATAATGGCCTCCTTACAGAAGGCCTCAAAGACTTGTGTTGTATAATAATTACTGGCTCTGAAGAAGTTATCTTTGGAGAAGGTTGCTTGATTGCATCAGTGCAGGGGTCAGACTGGCACTTGGGGAACAGTGGAAGGTCATCAGGCTGCCTATTCTTTTTGCAAGCTGTTCTTAGGTTTGTTCTTGCCCTTTATTTTAGGTTTGTTTAAAAAATGTCAAGTGGGAGAATGCACTTCAAAGTTAATTTGTTCTGTCTACCAGCTAGGGATCTATGCCTGAAGGCCTTATAGATGGAAGGGTGACAACAACCGCTACAGCACTATGTACACCACAAAGAGGACTTCTGGATGTCATAAAGCAGGATTTGTGGCCACATTTGGTGCATTGTCAGAAGCTCTTTGTCCTTATCTACTTCTACAAATTGTAAATAGTATACAAGGGTAATTCATTTCAACAGCATACCAAAATAACCACACAATTATACTATAATGCAGTAATGAAAAATGTTCCTAGAATAAGTATACAGATATACAACACCTTAGACTATAACTGTAACACAGCCAAACTACTAAATACTACACTGAATTCCATTGTTTTAAAAAAACAAAGTAGGTGGGCATAATGCCATATGAAGCAAAAAACAGAAGGGTAAGAGGAGATTAATTATCTCAAGAGACAGAGAAGGAAACTATAGTAACAATGTCTATGATCCTAAAGCACACTAACAGTTTCCTGATGGGAGAGGCTGAAGGAAAAAACACTGAAAAATATTTTAAAGTGGAGAGTAGAGCACTTACCTGTGACCGGTGATTCTGCCTGAATGAAAAAGCAGCAAACAAGATGCAAGGGAAGTTAGTACCCAGGTGATTACTGGAGAGAAAGATCTTAAAGAAACGTCCAGGCTTGGAGCACTAGTATGGCTGGACTAGATCTGATAAGTGGATTGGTACCCATCATTTGGGTTGCACAGACAGGCTGAATATGATCCAATGATCACTTCAGGAATATGACCCTTGAAGGGGACTCCTCAGAGCAGGGTGAGCTTGTGGAATACGTGGGTTCAATCTCTAGTCATTGGGGAGTGGATGTGAGCCTCTCTGAGGTCTGTCAATGCATTGTTTTCTGAAGGAATATAGGGACATGAACAGCTGGCCAACTTAGTCTGCACAGCTGGTAACATCATCTCCCTCAATCACTACACAGTTGCGTTACAAAATGTAGTGCTATTTCAGATCAGTTTCAGCAGGTCTAAATTGACTCCATGTTGAAGGCCAGCATGACACAGATCAATATAAACTTCACTGACACCAATGCCTTTGGTTTTGGCTTTGCTATTTCAAGTCGCATGCACTTTCAAGGATCCTGAGTACAATCACAATGCCGGGTACAATACAGCAATACCTAAGGCTGGGGTGAGCAGGAGAAGGGTGAGTGGCATTAAGGCTGGGGTGAGCAGGGGAAGGGTGAGTGCCATTAATGCTGGGGTGAGCAGGGAAGGGTGTGTGCCATTAAGGCTGGGGTGAGCAGGGAAGGGTGTGTGCTATTAAGGCTGGGGTGAGCAGGGGAAGGGTGTGTGACATTAAGGTTGGGGTGAGCAGGGGAAGGGTGTGTGGCATTAAGGTTGGAGTGAGCACTGGAAGGGTGTGTGCCATTAAGGCTGGGGTGAGCACGGGAAGAGTGTGTGGCATTAAGGCTGGGGTGAGCAGGGGAAGGGAGTGTGGCATTTAGGCTGGGGTGAGCAGGGGAAGGGTGTCTGGCATTAAGGCTGTGGTGAGCAGTGAAAGGGTGTGTGGCATTAAGGCTGGGGTTAGCAGAGGAAGGGTGTGTGGCGTTAAGGCTGGGGTGAGGAGGGGAAGGGTGTGTGGCATTAAGGCTGAGGTGAGCAGGGCACGGGTGAGTGTTGTTAAGGCTGGAGTGAGCAGGGGAAGGGGTGTGTGGTGTTAATGGATTGTTAAGGATTTTTTCTTACACTAAGAGAGCACTCCATGAATGGAAGGGACAACTAACAAAATTTGTGGTAAAAGATGTTGCTACTGCACCCACAGGTTTCTAATCTATCACTAGAGATCTTTGCCATGGGCAGCTTGATTATGAGAACAATAACAACTGAGGCTATCAAGCAGCCCAACACCTTTCTACTTCTCTTGGACAACAGGCTAGACCTGCTTTACAAAACAGGAGTTCAGGTGAATGGCTTGGAAACAATAGTGCTCAGCACTGCCTCAAGGATGATATTCCTACAAGAAGCACACAGGCTGGAGTTCTAGCAAGTGAAGATGCAAAGATTGGCTGTTTGGGAATGAAATGGCATTGTTCAATGTGTGCATCAACTCCTGCTGAAGTGAAATAAATCAAGCAGTCCTACGGAAAGGAGCAGACATGAATCCCACAGACACGTGCATAAGCATCATCACAGCTATATATACAGTAAATGCCCTGGGAGCAGTGGACAGCCCAAAGAGAAAAAAGGGACCTGATAAAGCTGGGGTTCCAGCTGGAATCTGATGAACTTCCTGAGGCTCTTGTAAATGGGAATGCAAATGTAAACATTGTGCCAAGTCTTGCCATGAAAACACTTAAAATTAACAGTAGCAGGAAGATTTGAAAAATTGGCATTTTTAACCTTTTCCCATCCAGGACAGGTCTCTATTGTCTGTTTTTTTTTTCTTGAAGTTAGTACAAGTCAACAATAAAAGCCTGATATTCTAGGCATTGTTAGGTTGTTGTTTGTCTTTTCAGCTTTTCCCGGTTAGGGGTCACCACAGCAGAACTCCGGTCTGCTAATGATTGGCAGTAGATTTTTTATGGTGCTGAGTTGCCAGCCCGATGCCCAACCTTCACCGAAGGCACACCCATTCACGCATGTCTTTCGGAGGACACTCGACCGCAGGGAGGACATACAGACTCCACACAGAAGGCACTCCAGCCATGAATCAAACAGGAGAACCTTTTGCTGTGAGGCAACAATGCTACCTCTGTACCACCACGGCTTTTATTAGGTAATCAATGGTACATGTAATCAATTTCAAGGAGGCCATCCCTCCTTTGGAATGGGGACTATATACTCTTGGTATGCACTGATTTTTATAAATCATTTGGTGAGCATGAAGCATCCTCCTTGTTTCCCTATCTAATCTATCCAACATATTTTGGGGCCAGTCCAAACTGTACGTTAGGACAAAAAGAGCAAATTGGTTTATAGCTTGGATTTTGTTCTTAGATATCAAAGCTGTTATCAGGATTAGGTTAAGTCTTCTAAAGTATTCTTTACTAAGTTTTATTCACATTTGTTAACATTTTATTGTTGATCCTTCATCAATTCCCCAATATTTATACACGCCCTCTTGTTCAAGTTCTTTTATAGAACATTCTTATCCCAATCTGATATTTTTCTGGTGCTGCAGTTTTTCTAATGTAAAGGTTGCTTTTGCACATTTGTCAAGACCAAATGACATTCTTATATCATATGAAAAAGTTTTGACAAATTATATTTGTATTTTCAGTTCCTCATCTGATGTGCTATACAGTTTTAAATCATTGACAAGGAGAAGATGAGGTCTTTACACTTTGTTGTTTTTTAAGAGCCAAATTGTAGCCATGGCCTAAGCTGTTAAGTAGATAGCTTAATGGGTTAAGGACAAGGCAGAATAGCAGCGGTGACAGAGTCATCCCGGAATATCCTCCTTTGAATTTTTATCCATGGGAAAATAATTTGTCCTTTATCATGGTTTAATTGCAAAGTGGTCTGCCACTGTTTCATGGTCATTGTAATGTAGTCAATCTGTGTAGGGTGTATCTTATACATTGTTAAGCACTCTTTTATCCATGAATGTGGGATACTATCAAATGCTTTTTTGTAGTCAGTCCATGTCATACTTAGATTCTTCCCCCTTTTTACAGTTTTCTGCTATGACTTTATTTAACAACAAATAATTCTTTGTTCCATATGACTTTCTTTTATTGCCCTGTTGTTCTACCGTCTTACTTGAGTTTTCTTCTAAATGACTATAAACTCTGTCGGCATTAATTCCTGTGTATAGTTTATACATCATCGGAAGGCAAGTTATTGGTCTATAATTTTTAGGGTAGCTTGCAGGTTCACTCTTAAGTAGGAGGAGCATTGTTTGTCTATTGTTAGTGAGGTTGGTGTCTGTTTGGGGTGCACATATAAATAGTTCCTACTCATGGCAAAATCTTCATGCAAAGATGTTAATACTTTTAACCAAAAGTTAGGTATTGCATCTAGGCCTGGGGTTTTCCAACTAGAGACTTTTCTTAACTTTGTTTCAGTCTCTCTGGCTGTTACTTCATCCCATTTCATATCCTATACCGTTAAAATTCTTATTCTTTCTTTTACTTCTTCTATCCATTTAGCATTTTTGTTATGTTCATAGGTTCATAGGTTCATAGGTTTATACTAGGCTATCTGCCCTAAGGCATTTATAAGCCTAGCCCAGAGTTTTGTGGCTTACGCCACCCCTTATGTTAAAAAATACTGTGCCCATTAGTTTGTTGTGCCTCTGTCCAGCAGTGACACAGAGATGATTCCTGGGGTAAACCTATGATCTCCCATCCACCGGTCAAGATTTCTCTTGAACAGAGCCAGCGAGGTGCTCTGCCTCACATGGACCGGGATTTTATTCCACAACATAGGGAGTCTCTGGGTGACAAATCTATCCCTCCAGCATGTCCTATTTATATCCATGCTAAGGTTTAAGTCGCTTGCTCTAGTGGATCTGGTAGATTTGGATTTTTTGAGGTGGAGCATGTCCATTAATTCCGGGTTGGACATGGCCTTGCATGTTAGGCACAGGTCACCTCTGAGCAGACGGTATGCGATTGAATAGAGCTGGAGTTTCTTCAGTCTGGCAGCATATGACAGATTTTGGAGTCCCTTTATCCTTTTGGTGAGGAACTTTTGGGGTCTCTCCAATTGCTGCAGGTGTCGGGTGAGATACATCCCGAATGGGGCATTGTACTCGATCATTGGTCTGATAAGTGAAGAGTACAGGGGAACAATGACCTCACTTGATCTGGATGTGAATCCCTTCATGATCAGGTGGGCAATGTAGAAGGTTTTTCTAACCACTTTAGCAATGTGAGTGTCAAAAGAAAGGCCACTGTCAACCTGGGTCCCCAGGTCCCTGATAACCTCTTCTGTGCTTAGTGGATTGCCACCTATATGGTAGCTTGGGGTTACCTTGTTTTTCCCGAAGGGTATGACTATACATTTTGGCATTTAACTTCAGGCCATGGCTCTGGCACCAGCTATCAGTTTCCGTGAGACCCCTCTGAAGGATATCTGTGTCCGATGTACTTTCCACTATGGCTCCCAGTTTGCAGTCATTTGCAAACTTTGTCAGCCATAGTCCTCCTATGTTAGCCTGTACTTCTGAGAAGTAGATGCCGAACAACAGGGGGCCAACGACTGAGCCCTGTGGGACACCACTTGTGACCGGCTTGGAGTCTGACATGGCGCCAGCTACTCTAACCCTGTGGGTTCTGTCCTTTAGCCAGTTTGCAACCCATCTTGTGACATATGGGTTTACATTTAAGCTGGTAAGTTTCTCTATAATACCCGAGCGGGGTATTGTGTCGAAAGCTTTTGCAAGGTCAAGGTAGGCTGTATGGACTGCCTTTCCCTCATCAATGGCCTTGGTGACTGTTTCGAAGAAGTCGACCAAGTTCAAAAGGCATGATCTGCCATTGACAAAGCCAAACTGGGTCAGGTCCAATGTCTGCAAGTCCCCTATGTCTTTGTTTATGAGTTCCATTATGATCCTCTCCATAGCTTTGCAGACCAGGCTTGTTAAGCTTATGGGGCAGTAATTACCAGGGTCCGTAGAGGCACCACCTTTGTGGAGTGGGACCACAGTTGCCATACGCCACTCCTTGGGCACGTATCCTGTGGTAAGGCTAAGATTAAACAGCTGCCTTATGTGCGGGTTTAGTTCCTCACTGAGTTCGTGTAGCACACAGCCGGGGACACCATCCGGTCCCATTGATGCTGTGTTTTTAGCTTTAGAGAGAGCAGCTTTCACCTGCGCATTGGAGATGTCTGGGAGGCTGCACTCCGCTGGGATAGTTATCTCTCCTTTGGGGGGGAGGGGGTGAAGTTTGCACTGAACCTGTCTGCCAGTATGTTGGCAATGTCTGTGGGTTCAGTGATTTTTGTATCATTTTGGACTAATTCTGAGCATATCTGGGAGTTTCCACCCAGGTTTCTAACATAGCTGAAGAAGGCCTTATGATTGTCTTTTGAATCTAGGGCAATTTTTCTCTCAAAGTTGGCCTTGGATGATTTTATGAGTGCTCATATTTTTTTACTAATAATGATCAAAGGTGTCTTCTCTTTTATGGATTTTGCTCTATCATGTAACAGCTTTCTCCTCTTATAGTAAAGTTTGTTTATGGCTGGGGTCCACCAGACTGGACGTTTGCCCTTGGTGGAAAGAGTCTTGGTTTTATTAGGGATTGCCTGATCCATGCAGTCCTGGAGGTGTTCGTAGAAGGCATTTGTAAGGGCTTCCAGCTTGGGTTGTGGTTTCCACTGGCTCGGGGCCTTGAAGGATACCACACCAGTCTTGAGTAGTGTGAAGTTTGCTTTAGAGAAGTTCTTCACTGTGGTCTTTTTGTTTGGGGTGGGGGCGGGATGTGGATATCCAGTGAGATTAGTTTATGATCTGATCTCACCAATGAGGGATATACTTCCGGTGTGGAGCATTTTGTCCCCATGTTTGTGATGATGAGATCTAGTATATTTTATCCTCTTGTGGGAACGGTGACTAGTTGTTCCATGGCATTTGAATTTATGAACTCCAGGAACCTTTGGGCTAGAAAGTTTGGGCTTGAGTAATGTTCCCAGTCTATATTCGGGTAGTTGAAGTCACACAATATAATGGTGTTTGGAGATACTTTTATACCCTCCAGTGTCTTCAGGAAGGCTGTGTGGGGTTCCAGAGTTTGAGAGGGTGGCCTGTAGCATGCTACAAATTGTAGAGCAGTTTTGCCTATGGTTAATTGCACCTGGATGGTTTCCAGTGCTTCGTGCGTTGCCACCAACCTGGAGGTGTGGGTATCCTTGATGAATATGGATACACCCCCTCCTTTTGTGGTGTGGTCCAGGTTTTGGGGCCGGAACGCATGATATGAGGTAAAACCTGATAGTGCCGGGGTGCTCTCAGGAGCCTTGAACCAGGTTTCAGTCACAGCACAGACATCGATGTTCTCCATACTGAGAAGGGCCTCGAGTGCGTGCATTTTGAGATTTAGACTTCTGGCATTGAGCAGCATTACCCTTAGTTTCTTCCCATTTTTGTTTTCTAGGGTGGTAGGTTTAGAATTTGAGCCTTGCCTAAAAAAGGCACTATGGGGGTGGCAAGAGCCTTAGCCAATATCCGGAATCCCAGGGGTGACAGGTGCAAGCCGTCCCTTGCGAAGCAACGTGGCTTGTCAAGCATGTCATCCCAGGCAGACAGACACTGGATCCCCTTTGAATGACACCAGAAATTTAGCCAGTTGTTAAAGCTGATCATCTTGTCTCTATGTTGTGGCATCATTCTTGGTGAAGGAAGGATGCTGCTCAGGGTCAGGGTCATACCTACCTGGGCTACATAATCAGAGAGCTCCTCTATGTCTCTTTTCATGTAGTCCAGGGAGGTATGTCTCAGGTCGTTCACACCAGCATGGACAATGACTGTGTCATATTTGTACTTGCTGTGGAGTGACCTGAGTGCTTGTGTTATGTGGATTCTAGCCCGATAGGCCGCTTACTGTGACCCTCTCCTTGTTCAGCCTGGTGAGTGGGACGTCAGTGTGTCTGACTATGGAGTCACCTATGACAAGTATGTTTGGTGTTGTATTTGGCCTTAAGGGCTGTGACTGCTTTGCACACTGATTTTGTGTTTTATGTGTTGCCTGTGGTGTGTCATGAGGTGGCGGTTGCTTGGGTGTCTGCTTTGGAGGCCTCTGCTGTTTAGGTAAATTTTGCTCAGAGCCTTCGAGTATGTCTTTGTGTGTTTATGTGTTTGATTCATTGTTGTGATAGCTTTATGTGAGACTGGTTTTGTGGTGTGTGTAGTTGCCTTCTCCTCCTGTCTGGTCTTGCCAGTCGTGAGTTGAGAGAGCTCAGCCTCCAGTTTGGCTAAATAGCTGCATCTCTCGCAAGTATTTGTGTTATGTGGGAGGAGGAGAGGGTTGTCTGTGTACATGAGGCAATTGTAACATTGCCTCAATATTCCCAGATTCACCAACTGGACAGGAGAGGACGCCAGCATCTGGCCCTTCGACATGCTAGAGAAATTAAGACGTTTGGGCTGTAACTGAATGAGAGAGGACTTAGTAAGGAAGTGGGTACTCCTGGGGGGTTTCGCTAGTGAGGGACTTTGTATAATACAGAAGTGCTAAGCCTGAAAAGAAGATGCTTTTAAGACAAGTGCTGAGCTTTTTTTTTTTTTTTTTTGAGGAAAAAAAAAAAAAATAACTTTTTAGAAACAAGTGCTGCGCTTTTTAGTTAAGGGATATACTGTTTAGATTACTAGTAGAGCAGTTCTAAGGGAAAAAATGAAGAACAGACTTTATGGAGCCAGAAAGAATTTAACCTTGTTAAACTGGCGCTGCCCGATGCTGCTCTAGTGGCAACTCCGCGCTAAATCACTCTAAAGCGTGCTTGATAGCAGGGGCTGGAAAGAGCCAGGAATTGACCCAATACGGCCAATAAAACTACAGTTTCAAGTCAGTAACCACTCCCACGGGGGGCAGGGGAGCTGCTCAATGTTTTTCACTGCCACTGATCAACAGAGAGACTTTCCCTTAGCCCAAGCAAAAATAGCCTCACAGAAACTTACAAACAGTTCAGGAACAGCAAGCCTGTAACTGAACTTTTTTAAATCTCAGAAAAGTGGGAAAAAAGCAAGATTTTTGTTTTGTTTTGTTTTTTCAGAGATAGCAGAGGTTCACAAGTAATATCAAGTTATAACAGTGCAGTAAATGACCCCACACAAGAGTGCTAGGTCAAAGACAGAAAATATGCAAGTTTTGAGAAAAAACACATTTAAAATTAAGTGCAAACAGGAAATTCAGTAAACAGCTTTTGGTTGTGCTCTAAATACAGCTACTAATGCAGAAATCAAGTTTAACAAGCCAGAAAATGCTCAAACTAGGCAACTATGCAGAAAAACTTAGCAAATAAACAGAGAAAAATACTTAAAATCTCAAAAGTGGCTCCCTTCTTCTCTCAGCGTTTTCTCCTCTTGGTGGGTGCTTCACCAACAGCCAACAAGCCTGAAAAGACACCAAACCCACGAGGCAACTAGGTTTTAAGAGAGGAAGATGAAGGAGTTTTGGAAATTACCCCTACTGGTCAATAAAACTACAGTTTCAAGTCAGTAACCACTCCCACGGGGGGCAGGGGAGCTGCTCAATATTTTTCACTGTTCCACAGGATCTTCGTAGATACGTCTCCATAATGTATCTATTTCTACTTTTTTTGGTGGTCTTTCAATTCCTTTTACCTTGTTTCCCAATTCTCTATAAAAACTTTCTTGGGTCATCAATAAATTGCTCATTTTGTACTTTTCCTTTATATTTATCTGCGTATCTTCTAAGTTTTTCCACCTGTGCTGAGATTTTTAGTTTGTTATTTACAATAGTGTATGATCCTGGTCTGTTCTAATACTGCACATTACTTTTTTCACGTCTACCTTTCTTAGTATTTTCTGTATTCTTCTAACAGTGACACTTCATATCTTTATTGCTTTATAGTTTTCTCTATTCGATACTTCCATGATGGTATTCAATTTCTCCCCTTCCTTTCCCTCACTACCCTGTATTCCTGTGGTAGAACTTTATCAGTTATTAATTTAGCTGCACAGTAATTATCCTGTTTACTTCTGTTATATCGCATGGATCTCGATGGACAGTCCTAATTACTGTGTGCATTTGTTTTATCAAACTTCTGACTTTTTGGGTTTTATTGACCTTCTTCAGTCTATTTCTTTCATTGATCTTAATACGTCTATCTATGTCTATTAAATCAAGCAACTCTTCTTCTCTTAGCTCATTTTCTTCTAAACTGAGGGCACATTTTTTGTTTTCCATTTTCTGCAGGCATTCTGTAGAAAGGTCTATAGCATCTTCCTGTAGCACATTCTCTTCAGTTTCATCCTGTGCCATCCGTTGCTCTGTCATATGGGAATTAACTGGCCTATCACTCCTCAACATTGACTGTGTCAGAGTTTCCACAGTTTTCTGTTCCTTCCCTTGCTGTCCAGCTTCAAGTAAACATTTATACTGGTTTCCTGTGGAAAGCTCCAAAATATCTTCATATTCCAGCTGACTGAACTACCAGATGTATACAGAGGGTAGACTCTGTTAATGCCAAACAGGTCGGCGAACAAAATAATCATCAAAAATATAAGCAGTTTCCTTAACTTGCCAAACCCAGACAACACTAGTGACAGAGTGGATCCAACTTGCAAGTCCCAAGCCTTGAACAAATTTGTCTGCTTGAACTTAAGCACACAAAGATCTCCCCCTGCATAGGGCCATATGGGTGATGAAGGTGGATGACTCCTGAGGTAGAAGGGCCAGACTATTCAAGCTCATACCCCCTTCCCCATGCCTCCTAAATTATAGCCTTCCAAGCTCGACCTTTCACTCAGTCAGCACAGCTGGGATGACTTACACTTACTCACTGTTACTTGTCTGGGATGGCAAAAACTTGTGAAACGTCTTTGGGACAAAGCAGACAATTCCTTCCTGATCCATAGCAAGTCTGTAAGACACTAAACTCATAAAATATAACACTCCTTTTTGCTTTTATAAGTAAGGGTGGGGGCTTCCTTGTTAGTTCCAGAAAATGGACCCTTAGCTGCCTTCTCTCATTTTATAAGGTCTCCTTATCTACCCCATGCAGGAACCTATTCAAAACACTTCCTTCCTACATCATATGTTGTTATCTCACCTCCCCCTTACTTGCCTGACTCCTGCTGCCCCTCCTCTACTTCTGTCGACTATGTTATGTCCCCAGGAACATTCCATTAGGACAATGGTGCCTCAGGTCTCAGTCACTGTCTTATGATGTGTTTAAACATTCATACTGAGATAAGGACACAATGTACTTACAATGGAAGAAAATTTGCCTCTGCCTCATATCAGCTGAGTAACCTATGGCCTCCTGGCCTGTGTTTGTTAGCAGACTCCTTGACTCCTTCAGCATACTGGTTGAAATGGAAGTGTTGTGTATTTGATATGTGGCCATTTGATGGAATGACTGAGAGGTAATTCTGGTATCCAGGAATTTTTAAGAATATTACTACCAAGTTAGTCGTGGGTTAAGACTATATAGGCAGCTCCCTTTCCTATTTGTTTTACCTGTACAATTTAGTAGTAAAACACTACAATCTGATGTTGGCATAATTGCTGGATGAACAGTAGTTTTTTTTTTATTCTTGGTTTATTTAGTTACCCCTTTGCCTTTTATCTGCAACTAACATTTTCTAGCTATTGCTGCATTTTAACTTTTTCCAGTGTACACTTTGCATAATATAGAGCTCTGACATTTGAAATATGGCCAAACTTTTTTCTATGACTAAAATAACAATCCTCCCTTATTTTGCAATCTGTTTGCTTTCCAGCATGCCGTTGACTTTTAACACCTAAAAAGCCTGTTTCATTTTGACTCTTACTTCAACAATACTGCCTGTTGAAGTGTAAGCCAGTCTTCTTACTGACAAGATAACTTGTCCTCTACTATGAATTCATCCTAGAATCAAGGTAATTCAGTACTTGTCTGCCTCCTGGGCCTGTTGCAAGGTTATTGATAAAGTAAGATTTCTGCATACTTGTACAGTTATTTACTACAATCAAATTCCTATATAGAAGACATCACTAGTCATGACTACAGCTTATAACAAACAGAATAGTTACTGACTTCAAATGACATACTTTTCCAATTTCAGTTAAACATATTCACATTCCTGAATGAGTCACTAAATCATTCATGATGTTAGCTTTCAGACATAGCTGAAGCCTGCCAATATGAAAATGTCAAATCAGGGTCATTACAGCAGATGGTGCTCTGGTCTTTTTGCCAGTTTCAGCATAATGCACAGCACTTGTTCCATACATCTGTCAAAATTATCTTCAACTAGTGATCTCCAGCTACTTCTTCATGCTGAAATCCTCATCAGTTGTATTGAAAATGTGCAGGCAACTCAATGACTAGTGTACTTGCATTACTACTTTAAACTATTTTATATGAATACATTGGCAATATTACTGCGGGTCTATATTATATAAATTGCAAATGCTATCCAATCGACCCACTAACATCGAAAAAACAATATGTCGAACAAACAGATCAGCGATTTTTTTTTCCCAGAGAAAAAAATCACTGATCCATTAAAAACAAAAAACACAAAATAAAGTGGGGGGGCTTCAGCCCCCACAACCCCCTTACCTAAATATACCAACTCCGAGATCGCACCACAGTGGAGGAAATGGCAAAGTCCTGGAAACAGCCCAGTAATTTTTTTTTTCCCTAGGAAAAACATTGCTGTTCCGTGCTTTCGAGATTTTGTCATTTCGGGTAAGTCGGTTCGATTAAGCAGCGTTCGAAATTTAGTGCTTTCACTGACTTAATAAGGACCCTATTACTGTACTGTATATCTAATACATTAGCTGACACCTATTTTCAAGTCAAAGTCTAATGCATGCGTATTAAACATATTTTCGTAAACAAATGGTAGAAGAACTGCACAGAGAGTTACATTTGTGAAATGTTAATGAGAGTATTCATTTTCCTGGCAATGTGCTTTTCATGAATACTCTTCAGCTGAGATCAGGAGACCAAGCATTTGTAACTTATCAAAGTTTTGAGATCTCAACAGTTAGTTACAGTTGAGGGCAAACAGTAAAGCTCCTTGCGCTACTGAGTAAGGTGACATTGTCCCCAGTGTAAAAATGTCTGTGGCCACACTGATACTAATCTAGTCTACTGATCTTGACCAAACATGCTTCAGAGAAAAGCAATTTCGTTAAATGTACCATATTCATGAATGAGCTATATGTAGGCCTGATTTTTGATTCTCTTACTTTTCACTTGTGTACAATGTGACTCAGAGGTATATGTAGGCCTGAGTTTTGATTCTATTACTTTTCACTTGTGTACAATGTGACTCAGAGGTATATGTAGGCCTGAGTTTTGATTCTCTTACTTTTCACTTGTGTATAATGTGACTCAGAAGTATATGTAGGCCTGAGTTTTGATTCTCTTACTTTTCACTTGTGTATAATGTGACTCAGAAGTATATGTAGGCCTGAGTTTTGATTCTCTTACTTTTCACTTGTGTATAATGTGACTCAGAAGTATATGTAGGCCTGAGTTTTGATTCTCTTACTTTTCACTTGTGTATAATGTGACTCAGAAGTATATGTAGGCCTGAGTTTTGATTCTCTTACTTTTCACTTGTGTATAATGTGACTCAGAAGTATATGTAGGCCTGAGTTTTGATTCTCTTACTTTTCTCTTGTGTATAATGTGACTCAGAAGTATATGTAGGCCTGAGTTTTGATTCTCTTACTTTTCACTTGTGTATAATGTGACTCAGAAGTATATGTAGGCCTGAGTTTTGATTCTCTTACTTTTCTCTTGTGTATAATGTGACTCAGAGGTATATGTAGGCCTGAGTTTTGATTCTCTTACTTTTCACTTGTGTATAATGTGACTCAGAAGTATATGTAGGCCTGAGTTTTGATTCTCTTACTTTTCACTTGTGTACAATGTGACTCAGAGGTATATGTAGGTCTGAGTTTTGATTCTCTTGCTTTTCACTTGTGTATAATGTGACTCAGAAGTATATGTAGGCCTGAGTTGGAAACCAGTGCTCTTCACCTGCTTACTGTGTATCTCAGAACAAGTCTTGTATCATGTATGTTATCATGTAAGTCATATATGTAATCAGATGTAAGCACCCAAGTCTTCCTAGAAATGAAGAAAACAGGTGTACGTAGAGACTTCTAATAATATAAACAATGACTAGATTTCAAAGCACAGTTTATAAAATCAAAACTATGCCATCTTTTCAGTGGCCCTTACATGACAGTATGAATTCAAGAAAAGTTTCTCTTTAATTGTATTATTATAGTATTAGCTGTAGTCATTCACTGCTTAACCACAATTATTGAGATCATAAGATCTAGGAAAGTGGTCTTTGCAATGTGTGATTTACATAGAGTTAAAACCTGGTTGTCCACATTTTGGTTGGGGCACATCCTCCACTTAGCTCAAGCTTTTTGACTATTTTGGAAAACTCTCACCTTGTTTCTCTGAACTTTTATTCTCCTTGCACATAACTTCAAGTAGATTTTCAGCAAACAATTCTGTGTAATTTGTCAGCTTCTGTACTTAACTTTCTCAAAGAAGGTAGTGTGCTTATATAACTCCTTTGTTCCATTCTTTGATTTTAATATACCAGATTCAGTATTAATTGTCTTGCAAAAATGACTCCTGTTTCTTCTGTATATGTGTAAATCAAGCCCTTTACTGAAGTAACATCTTGGGTCACGAACATTTCTTAAGACAACTTCATCTAATTGACATTCTTACTTATATTTTTAGCACTTGCACTCTTACAGTAGAGAGTCGATTATCCAAAATAATTGGGACCTAGGGTAGTTTGGATAAGCAAACATATAAATGAATTGGATAAAAAAACTTCTAAAATCTTGTTTTTTCTGCATGCAGGGAATACACTTTTCAAACATTCAGCGACTCCAGTAGATAATAAAGAATCTTTTTTGACATGCGAATGGGCTACAAGTCCAAAAAACACACACAAGTGAATATGTATAGCGTTTACATATTCAGACTTTATGATTTTTTCCTACCTGAAAACCTTAAAAGCCTGCATTCAGATAATTGATATTTCGGATAATCGCAGTTCAGATAACCGACTCTCTACTGTACTTTGTCTCCTTTCATTATACTAGAAAACTGTTTGACATTTCAGTCATAGCAGTGTTCTTGTTTGCTTTGGTTTCCTTTTTTCCATCAGTATGTCACTGCACTGCACTTCAGCAATAATAATAAAATAGTTGCAAGCAGTCAATTTCTGGGCCTTCTACTGATTAGTGTAGGCCTGGTCCTACTTTCTATGGGTCTATATTAGAACATCAAAGTTTCAAAACTTCGAATGTTCTAATATCAACCCCTATTCAGAGAAAGCTGAAAACATCGAACATACAGAACATCAAATCTTTTCCTAGGGAAAAAATTTGCTGTTCCAAAACACATGCACACAACACAAGCACACCAAACAAATAGCAATCCACACACGGATATTGGCAAAGGCTCTTGCCACCCCCATAGTGCCTTTTTTAGGCAAGGCTCAAATTCTAAACCTACCACCCTAGAACACCAAAAAGGAAAAAAACTAAGGGTAATGCTGCTCAATGCCAGAAGTCTCAATCTCAAGATGCACGCACTTGAGGCCCTTCTCAATATGGAGAACATCGATGTCTGTGCTGTGACAGAAACCTGGTTCAAGGCTCCTGAGAGCACCCCAGCACTAACAGGTTTCACCTCATATCATGCGTTCCGCCCCAAAATCCGGACAACACCAAGAAAGGAGGGGTGTCCATATTCATAAAGGACACCCACACCTCAAGGTTGGTGGCAACGCACGATGCATCGGAGACCATCCAGGTGCAATTAACCATAGGCAAGACTGCTCTGCAATTTGTAGCATGTTACAGGCCACCCTCTCAAACTCAGGAACCTCACATGGCCTTCCTGAAAACATTGGAGGGATAAATGTATCTCCAAACACCATCATACTAGGTGACTTCAACTACCCTAATATAGACTGGGAACACTACTCAAGCCCGAACACTCTAACCCAAAGATTCCTGGAGTTCATAAACTCAAATGCCATGGAACAACTAGTCACCATCCCCACAAGAGGAGAAAACATACTTGATCTCATCATCACGAACATGGGATCAAAATGTTCAACACCGAAGTATACCCCTCACTGGTGAGATCAGATCATAAACTAATCTCGCTGGAGGTCCTCATCCCGCCCCACCTGAAACAAAAAGACCACAGTGAAAAACTTCTCAAAAGCCGATTTCACACTTCTAAAAACTAGTGTGGTCTCCTTTAAGGCCCCTGAGCCAGTGGTAAACATTACTCAAACCGCTGAATCACTTACAAATGCCTTCTACCAGCACCTACAGGACTGCATGGATCATGCAATCCCAAACAAAACTAAGACTCTCTGTACCAAAGGCAAGCATCCAGTCTGGTGGACCCCAGCCATAAACAAGCTCTACAACAAAAGGAGGAAGCTACTACAAGATAGAGCAAAATCCTTGAAAGGTAAGATACCTTTGATCATTATAAGTAAAAACTAAGAGCTCTCATAAAATCATCCAAGGCAAATTTTGAGAGAAAAATCGCCAAGGACTCTAAAGACAATCATAAGGCCTTCTTTAGCTATGTTAGAAACCTAGGAGGAAACTCCCAGATATGCTCAGAATTAGTTCAAAATGATGTGAAAATTACTGAACCTACACACATTGCCAACATACTGGCTGACAGGTTCAGTGCAAACTTCTCCCCAAAAGGAGAGATATCTATTCCAGAGGATTGTAGCCCCCAAACATCTCCAACGCCCAGGTGAGAACTGCCCTCACTAAGGCAAAAAACACAGCATCCATGGGACCGGATGGTGTCCCCGGCTGTGTGCTTCATGAACTCAATGAGGAATTAAACCCACAGTTAGGACAGCTGTTTAATCTTAGCCTCACCTCAGGATCGCACCCAAGGAGTGGCGCCGCCACTGTGGTCCCACTTCATAAGGGTGGTGCCTCCACAGACCCTGGAAATTACCGCCCCATTAGCTTGACAAGCCTTATCTGCAAAGCCATGGAGAGGATCATAATGGAACTCATAAATAAAGACATAGGGAACTTGCAGACTTTGGATCCAACCTAGTTTGGCTTTGTCAAAGGCAGATCCTGCCTCTTAAACTTGGTTGGCTTTTTCGAGACAGTCACCAAGGCCATTGATGAGGGAAAGGCAGTCCATACAGCCTACCTCGACCTGGCAAAGGCCTTCGACACAATACCCCACTCAGGTATCATCGAAAAACTCATCAGCTTGAATGTAAACCCATACATCACAAGATGGGTTGCAAACTGGCTAAGTGACAGAACCCACAGGGTCAGAGTTGCTGGAGCCATGTCAGACTCAAAGCCTGTCACAAGTGGTGTCCCACAGGGCTCAGTCCTGGGTCCACTCTTGTTCGGCATCTACTTTTCTGAAGTACAAGCAAACACAGGAGGGTTATGGCTGACAAAGTTTGCAGATGACTGCAAACTGGGCCATAGTCGAAAACACATCTGACAAAGATATCCTCCAGAAGGGCCTCACAGAAACGGATAACTGGTGCCAGAGCCATGGCCTGAAGTTAAACGCCAAAAATGCATAGTCATACCCTTTGGGAAAAACAAGGTTACCCCTAGCTACCATATAGGTGGCAATCCACTGAGCACAGAAAAAGTCATCAGGGATCTGGGGACCCAAGTTGACAGTAGCCTTCGCTTGACACTCATGTTGCTAAAGTAGTTAGGAAAACCTTCTATATCGCCCACCTGATCATGAAGGGATTCATATCTAGATCAAGGGAGGTCATCGTCCCCCTGTACTCATCACTCATTAGACCTATGATTGAGTACAATGCCCCGTTCAGAATGTATCTGACCAGACACCTGCTGCAGCTTGAAAGGCCCCAAAAGTTCCTCACCAAAAGGATAAAGGGTCTCAAAATATGTCTTATGCTGCCCGACTGAAAGAACTCCAGCTCTATTCAGTCTCATACCGCTTGCTCAGAGGTGACCTGTGCCTGACATATAAGGCCATGTCAAACCCAGATTTGATGAATATGCTTCACCTCAAAAAATCTAGATCCCTCAGAACCACAAGGGCGGAGACTTAAACCTTGACACGGTTATAAATAGAACATGCTGGAGGGACAGATTCATCACCCAGAGACTCCCTATGCTGTGGAACAAAATCCCGGTACATGTGAGGCAGAGCACCTCGCTGGCCTTGTTCAAGAGGAATCTTGACCAATGGATGGGAGATCGCAGATATACCCCAGGGATTACTTCAGTGTCACTGCTTGACAGAGGCACAGAAAAATGATAGGCATAGTTTTTATTCAAACTAAAGGGGTGGCGAAAGCCACATAACTATGGGCTAGGCTTATAAATGCCCTTGGGCAGATAGCCTAGTATGAACCTATGAACCTATGAACCTATGAACATATGAACATATACCTAAAATCTTACACCTAACCCTACACTAAACTATACACATACCACTAACTATCCACTTACCTTAACCCAAACCCTAACCCTAAGGTCCGTCACTATCGCACACTCACCTCACCCGTGCCCTAACCCTAACTCACCTACTCCGCCCTAACCCTCACGTCCACATAATCGCACACTTACCTGATCTGCACCATAACCCTAACTCACCTAACCCACCCTAACCCTCATGTCTACACAATCGCACACATACCTAACCTGCCTTAACCCTCACATCCACACATTCGCATACATACCTAACCCGCACCCTAACCCTAAGTAACCTAACCCACACTCAATCGCACACTTACCTGAACCCGACCTGTAACTTTCCACCACAGCTCTGAAAATACCGAAGCAACAGAAACGGACAACCAAATTATTTCCCTAGGAAAAAATTTGGTTTTCTGTTGCTTCGATATTTTCAGCTTTCGCTGAATAGGGGTCGATATTAGGACATTCAAAGTTTTGAAACTTTGATGTTCTAATATAGACCCCTCTCTATAATGCCATATTTCTGTACTGTAACATAGATAGACAGTAATCTCCATTTCAATCATTAGTACATTTCTTCATGATTTTCTTCAAAGTTTGGATCATTTTGTCTACTTGACCATTTCTCTTGGAATTCCATAGACTGGTACTAATAACCATAAAGTTGCATTCTCTTTCAAACTTCTTAAACTATTGACTAAAAAATATGTTCCATTGTCAGAGAATGTCATTTATGGTATTCTCTATACTGAGAATGCTCTATTCAGGATCTTTCAGTTGTCTCTTATTTGTGGGGATGTCCCTGCTTTTGACTCAAAATGTTGCTTATTCCCTCCTAAAATTGAACATTGCTTTTTGAATTTCTTAGTTAATAGTATTATTATTTACAGGTGCCCTTAGTATGTGGTCTTTTTCCTAATTCTAGAGGTACAGAGTCAGATATGCAGGCCCCTGATCACATTTCAGCTTGTTATATCTCTTAATTTCGCTACTTCTGGAAATTTGGATTAATCATTAATGGAATTCAGAAAATGTAGTTCCAGTGCTTCATGTGATAGCATTTGCTTCTTAGGATTCTGATTCTAACACATATTACAAAGAATTAATCCAGCAAGACAGAGGAACTCCAAAACGGCCAGTTTCAATAAAAACATTTTATTGTCGACACCACAAGTGCTTTCACAGACTAAGCTGCTTCTTCATGTAATGTCCATCAAACTAAAAAACTCAGTTTAAATACCATATACTGCCTCCCTTGATTAATCATGTGACATCAAGGCACTCAAATTATTTAAACAAACAGTCTCATAAAAGCATATGCATAACACCTAAGTACAGAAATCATAATACATTCATAAAAATGCATATGTAATGAATATATGTATATAAAAAATTAAAAATACATTAATACAAAGACAAAAAACTTTCAACGTCTTACGTTCCCAGAATCTTAGATTTCAGCTTAGGTTTTATAAGGACCACATCAATGAGTCCATGCCCACTATCACCTCTCAGTCTAATGATGCACTTAGACCCAAGCTGCTCAGTACTATTCCTGATGTCACCTCCTCTTAATGTCTCGTGCTCCCTCCCTATAACCAAAAACTTAAAAGTATGCTCAGTACCATAAGCAATGACATGTTTTGCAAGGACATTAGTCCGGTCCGCTAATTATTGGCAGTAGATTTTTATGGTGCCGCGGTGCCAGCTTGACGCCCAACCTTCAACAAAGGCACGCCCATTCACGCATGTCTTTCTAACGCCACTCAACTGTGGGGAGGATATGCAGACTTCACACAGAAGGCGCTCCAGCCGAGAATCGAACAAGAGAACCTCTTGCTGTGAGGTGACAACACTACCACTGTACGACCTTATTAGTAAAAAAGTACTCTGAGACTAACTTCTGCTGTTCTGAGTCACTCACACAGATAACACAAACATACAACACACACACACACACACAGACTATTTTTGTTAACGGTAAAGTAGAGTAGCAACATTTTATAGCTACACAAAACTTCACATCCTTGTTCTGGTGAGCTGCAGCATTCACATTTCTGTGGAGTCCGTATTGCAAAATAATTTTTTTTTTTGTGGCCCATAATTTACAGGTTCAGTTTTGTAACGACTTACTCATTCTAAACCCAGTTGCATGAATTACTGACTCCAAGATCAGTAATGACTGGGAATGACAAGCATGTGAGGGAAACTAAAGATGACAGAGAGAGAGAAAAAAAGAAGTTCTGTAATCGTCACTGGCTGAGCTGCCATTAAAATGTCTCAGCAAATATGATGATCCCCATTTAGTTTAATTCTGTTATGCATGCTGTTACCACCCCCTTTGTAACTGTTTCATTGCTAATGTTGCTATTAAGGTTGTTGGCTGGACCTTGAGGAGTAATACCCATAATTGTTGATTAGTTACTGTGGGGTAGAAGTAATAGCTGATATAGTGTTATTCTTGCTAAGGGATTAAAAAGGGACTTCACTTTGTGCATCTTTGTGTGATTAGCATGACTAGCAAGAACTATTTAGGAATGGCAGGCTATTACTTATATTACTTTACATTGCTATAAGTTACAGTAATGGAACAATCTGATCAATTTTGTTTATATGACTTGTTAGAGAGAGAGAGATTGGCTCCAAAAGTGTAAAGTCTGTGATATGCATTCTGAGAATTTTAATTTTATTAAATATACTGGATTAATATGTCACAAACTGTTTGATTAAATGGTTTGAGGTAATTAAGATTCAGAAATATTATGTGGACAGTAATTGTCAAACAGAAAATTGTCCTAGTCTTGGAGATGAAGTTATAAGTGAAGGTTACTCAGAAAGTTCACATAGAGCTGCCACTACCATTTATGATGACTTAGTTGTGTTATCAACAAGTGTAAACCCAGGAGGCAGTCAAAGTCAGGAAAAGTGTCAAGTGTTGGGGATATTTCTTCCCCAGAAGCTTCTGTTCCAGAAAATAATGGTGTAAAGGCTATATGGAGAAGAAGGAGAATTGTTGGCAACTCAAATTTGTTTAGGGAGAAAAGCATGGCTAATATTGATGCTTCAATAGATGCCGAGAGTTTGGCATGTATTAAACAAAATGATGATCTTCCAGATAAAGCCTACCCTGAGGGAGGTAAAAGTAATGCCACTCAAGAAAAGAGCACTTTTACACTTTAGCTGTAAATGATAGTGGGTGTATTCCAGTAATAGGGGGATTATGTGTTGAGAGGTATCAAAAATTGTTTCCCACAAATTGATAAGTCTAGAATATCTGTTGCAGACCTTTATAAGGCTAGGATGATGGACATCAAATATGGTATTTTAGATTGATTAAAAGCAAAAAAAAAAAACAATATTGTGCAATTATTGTATGTGGGAATAATAACAATGTGGGAAAATAATTATGAGTGGATAATAAATGAGGGCGCTGAGATAGCTGAGTTTTGTTCTAAACTCAATGTTAAGCTCATTTCATGGATTTCTTCAGCTGTTAGGCATAACTGGAAAATAAGGACTGAAGTTTGCTGTTTACATAGTACTGTTAGGAGACTAATGTTCATTTCAAACCATTACCATGCATTTGTGGGAGTATATGGTCAATAGGCATGATTAATTTGCAAAAGATGTCCTATAACTTCATTATAATGTAAATAAGATTTTATGTTATAAATTGAATAAAATAATTAAGGATTTTTAGAAATGGAATTGAAATCTGTCTAAAGAATACAGTACAACAACTCTCATAATTCTGTTCTTTGGGTTATTAATCCCAGAAGTCTAAATAGCAAGTATGATGAACTGAATTTATTGTTACAACAAGAGAAAGCAGAAATGTGTATAGTAATTGAAAATTAGTACAATGATATCTTTCTGCCTTTACATCTTCCAGGTTTCTAGAGTTTTCATAATGTAGGTAATGTCAATAGGGGTGCTTGGGTCTCAATTTATATAAAGGAAAAATGAGTGGCTCAGTTAATATATAATAATGATAGTTGTAAAAATGTTACTAGTGTCTCAATGAGGAGGACAAGAAATTGTTTATTGTAGGTTTTTATAGATCATATCGCAAAGTAAGAAAGCTTATGACTATGGATAAAAGAGCTTCAGAGATTAGTTATGGGTGGTCATTTTATTCTTGGGTGGAGGGATTTAAATCTCCCTGGTATAGATTGAAATTTTATGAGGGGAAGCAAGAAGAGATGCAGCTTCAGGATGAGATGAAGAAAATAGTCAATTTCACTTCTTTATTAAAGAGAATATAGGAATTTTAGCTTATTTATTTCAATTATCATGGAACCCAGGCTTTGTACCAGTTCAATGGAAACATGGATTGATTATTTCAGTACATAAAGGTGGCAATGCTTAGGGGTTTGATAACTTGACTAGCCTTATTAGTAAAAACTTTTGAGTATTTTAGATGTGATGCACTCTTCCATGGAGCAAGCATATTATGATATATTTCAGCATGCATTTTCATCAGGAAGGTCTGCTATAACAAGTTAGATTAGTTTTTATTCTGATCTACGTAAGGGTTTGTAATTGGATCTTCCAGCTAATGTTCAGTTTTTAGATTAATCCAATGCTTTCACCTCTATCCCTCATAAGCAGATTATTAGTACTTAGTAGATGAAAAATGATAGTAATTATGTTATAAGATGGATTGGTAAATGGTTGTGTACAAGTACAGTTAGTATGGCAATTCAAGGATTTAAATCGGAAGAGCTCTTTATATATACAGGATCACCCTAAGGCTCTGTCCTGGGTCCATATCTTTTTCAATTTTTATGTCTTCATTCCCATATGTTAAAAATTGTTGAACTGGAAAATTTGCAGATGTTGGGAAGATTGCAGGTGTGGTTACTTCAGTAAAAGATCAGCAAAGTATGCAATCATATTTAGATTCACTAAACATTTGGGCTCAAATAAATTATTGTCAGTTTAATAATTCTAGGTGCAAGATGCTATATTTTGGATAGGAACAACCTAGTCTACCCATATAGTATAGATGCTTCTATCATTGGAGAAACCCTTGAATGTGATGACCTGGGAATTTTAATTAATAATAAATTGAGATTTGAAAGACATTGAAAGTGTTGTTTTGTTTAGACAAGGGCTAGTATACTGGGAATGCCAAAACCCTGAACTGTGTTACTGTTTTTTTTTTAAATGCTAACACTCTATAAACTAATCTTCATTGAGACATCTTTGTTGTGGGTTCTTCCCGTTTTTATTTATTTATTTACTTTAATTTTTTTTGTTAACTATTCTGAAACAAACACTTATTTAAACAGCATAATACCACCTGCTGCTCTAATTTCTAGTAATAGGAGTTCTGCAGAAGAATCTAGAGCTTCATAAATTACTAGAGAGCTCAATCGTATCTCTCTTCAGTGTTAAAATTGTTAATGCATTTGTGTTTTGATGTCTCTTATAAGTTTTTATGATTTATTTGTACTGTCACGGCACTTTTATTTTGAATACACTGGAAGTAGTTTGTTGTCTTTTTATGATTTATAAGTAACTGGGATATCAATATTTCTTTGCTGCTATGCCTTCATTTTACTAACCAGGTTTCACATCAGCCACTACAACACCATTGTAACACATCCAGTATTGAGACTGGGTGAGCAGACATTTCCTTTGTATTTGCATTATTACAGTGGCTGCTATGCTATGTTACATTCAAAGAATTTTCCAAAATCTTTCAGGACTCACAGATGGAAAGACTGCTTACAAGATCTTTAGCTGTGTTTAGCTGGAAAGCTACTTGAGTTCTAGTTGGTAATAGGGAAATTTTATTGTTCTGCTTAGAGTGGCTTTTATTGTTTTAACAACTGCATTAATTGCTTAAAACACCAAAAGTCTAAAATCTTTATTTAACACACATCTGAATGAGTTCTTTATTAGAAAGAAATTGCTTATGTCTTTGGATTATTTTGAAAAATAAAACTTCCTTCATAAATGCTATGAATTACCAAAATCTTTCAGGACTCACAGATGGAAAGACTGCTTACAAGATCTTTGGTTGTGTCTAGCTGGAAACCTACTTGAGTTCTAGCTGGTAATTGGGGGATTTTACTGTTCTACCCACAGTGGCTTTTACTGTTTTAACAACTGTATTAATTGCTTAAAACTCCTAAAGTCTAAAATCTTTATTTAACGCACATCTGAATGAGTTCTTTATTAGAAAGAAATTGCTTATGTCTTTGGATTATTTTGAAAAATAAAATCTCCATAAATGCTATGAATTACCAGTGCCCATGTTTTTTTTTATTTTTATTTTTTTTTTTACAAAATAATACAGATGGAGAATTTGCTGGTGTATAAGTCTTATGTAGCTGCACTACGATGTCCATAAATTTCTTAAATCAAACAATTATCAAAAATTGTTATTTTACTGCACAAATGTAATACAGAACTGCTTTAAGCAAACTTTCTTTTTGACATTTTTAACCTAGCACACTGCAGTTTACATCAGTATAATCATTATCTTTTAATGCGAATGCTTCCACATTTCTAAATTTCTCAGTTTGCCCTTTTATTAAGACTAAAAAATATTAGTAAGCAACTCACAAACAGGATCCATTTCTGTTCCTCCCTCCCCCATGTTCTATCAACACAATAAGCATGGGTTGTTAATCAGGATCTTTACCTTTCTACTGAGCAGAGGCCCTGCTAAGTCCTAATTAAGCAATATAGCACATCTGGATTTAGGTAATGCAGAGTTCTGGGCAGCACAGTGGTATGATGAGTGGTGCTGGCACCTCATAGCAAGAGGTTTTCAGGATCAATTCTCAGTTAGGGTAACTTCTGTGCAAAGCCTGCATGCCCTCCCTAGGTTTATTTAATTTTTCTCTTGAGTGCACCAGTTTGTTATCACATCCCAGAAACATGTGGTAGGTAGACTGGCAACTCTCAATTGTCCATAGGTATGTAGGAGCATGAGTGTATGTGGGTGTGTGTGTGTGTGTGTGTGTGTGTGTGTGTGTGTGTGTGTGTGTGTGTGTGTGTGTGTGCGTGTGTGTGCGTGTGTGTGTGAGATACTTAAGAAATGTATGACAATCTACTAAACATGTAGATAAGTGATGAAATTGGAAGTACTTTAGTATTTATAGTAGTGTGTGTGTGTGTGTGTGTGTGTGTGTGTGTGTGTGTGTGTGTGTGTGTGTGTGTGTGTGTGTGTGTGTGTGTGTGTGTGTGTGTGTGTGCGCGAGTGCATGTATGTTTTAGAAGGGTTTTCTAAAGAAGCTGAATTATTTATTGCCTGATGAAAGTGCTCAACTGTTTTTACGAATTAACATGTGAAACTGTGTAATACACATTTGGAATTTGTGTTCTGAGTTTTTTACTTGACTTTCCGAAGTTATGGCTCACAGGCAGACTGTTTATTATGACAATCTGTTTTTTTTTTCCTGCTTGTCTAGTAAACCCTAGCTGGCAATGGCTGTTCATGGCATTACTAAAGAAGTCAGATGTGACTCGACAACATTGGATGGATTCAAATGTAGAATTTTCCCATAGCTGGTGTGATTTGGTCATGAGGTCTAAGCCTAAATGGACAAACAATAACAACCATGGGTAAACCTGCATTACCCACACCAAAACATAATATATTGTGTTATACAATAATATTATTTAAGAGAACTTCCCTTTTTTAAATAATGTCACCATATATTGAAACCTTATATCATATTTTGGTTAGACTGATTAGGATGTACTGCATATGTATACTCTTCTGATCATGTGCATGAGTGTTACTGCTAGCACTGTCCTTTCAAATCAGTAACCACACTCAGTAGCTCACCTACTCCCCACTTTCTTTGGCAGCTGTTACACTGCTGCTGATGGTGTTGATGATGATGGGGAAGGGAAACTCTTCAGAAAGTTAATAACCACTTGTCAAAAAGTGCCAACATTTTCACCTGCATTGTCATTATTGTACTTAAAGATCAATACTCTTACCACATGTACATATCACTTACATGGAATCCTCTTATGCAGTTTCTTTTTCCAAATCTTCCACAACTTGTGCTCTAAAACTTGGATTCAGTCAGCCAAATTTGGAGAAATGTATTGATTCCTGATTCTGATGAGAAGCAATCAAAGGACTTGTGCTGCATGACAGGACACATTCAAGTGTAGATTATTATCTGCACTGTTTTGTAGAGCTTGTTGACAACTCAGATTGTTACAAATGTAGATTTTTTGCATTATTTGAGGAGTTGAAAGGAATAGAATTACTGTGTACTTAATTTATTCCCACAGAATAACATTTACCCTTATTATTTAAATTGTATTCTAGCTCCAACAGTTATCTACCGCTACTTTTTATCCAATTTCAGTTCTCTTGCTATCTACAGTTTTTTAATTGTAGCATATTTCTGTTTTATATAGCTACTAACAATGTTGCTTGAGCTTTTTTTGTGATAGTTATTTCCCCTTTCCATGCAGGTCTCTGTTTCATAATTTGAACATCAAACTTCTTTTTGTAGGTAATGTTCAATGTATAATGAGCACACATGGATGAACAACTAACAATTGTTTATGCATTAACTATACATAGCCCTTTATTATATAATTTAGAATGTTGTCTGCCAAGCAAATTGTACTAAAGGAAATCATCACAACTGTCAGCATCTGAATCAAACAGTCAAGTTACAGGAAAGCTTCTCCTCTGCCGGCAAATCTTGGAACTCTTGAAACACTAGCAACAATTAATAATTCATTTATGTGTGTTGGGAGTTTGATAATCACAGAAATAACAACAAATTACTTTGTTTTGTTATTGGCCATATTTTAATTTTAGGACTCACCAGAAGATTTTTCTGAGAGTAAAAGCAGAAGCCAGGTGTGCTCCTAGATGCTGGATGAGTGATATGTATTGTGAATAGTCTTGGATTTTGTCAGGTAATCCCTGATGTGGAGGTAGTGCTTCTATAATACATGTCTAGATGAAGGTACTGTCCAATCAGATGTCAGTATTTTGATCCATTTTATAAAAATCAGGAAAATCATGCAATCAAAAGACAAACAGCATTATTTTCAGTCAAATGTTGTTTTGCGTATGAAGATAATCTAGAAACCCTTATGCTGTTTTGATAAGACTCCAAGCCTGCAAAATCTACAAGCACTGTTGGTGACTGCCAGTTGGGTGAGGAAAGTAAACCTATTATTTATTTATTTTTTTGCCTGTGCATTGCTTAACCTGATAGAGCTGCTTTCTCTTTTGCCTTCTCCAATTTGTTTTCTGCATTAAGAAATCTGCTTGTCCTGGTGTTTTTGTTCCATGTTGGAAATAGACACTTAAATTATCTAGGTTGCACATTTCACATCTTTTTTTTTCATTGTTTAAGTTGTAATTTGTTTCTTGAGTGATACTTAAATACACAGGGAATTTTAGAGTCTTTGTCTTTTCTGATAAGACTCCTGTCCTCCAAAAACTACAAACACTCTTGGCAACTCCCTGCTGGGTGAGGAAAGCAAACCTATATTTTTTGTCTGTGCTTTGCTTAAACTGATAGTGCTCATTATGTTTCATCTTCTCCATTTTGTTTTCTGCTTTAAGAAATCAGCTTGGCCTGGAGTTTTTGTTCTATGTGAGAACTAGGCACTTAAAATATCTAGGTTGCACATTTCATGTGTTTTTTTTCCATTGGTTAATTTGTTTCTTGAGTGATATTTAAATACACAGGGAATTTCTGGGTCTTTGTCTTTTCTGATAAGACTCCAAGCCTACAAAAACTACCAGCACTGTTGGTGACTCCTTGATGAGTGAGGAAAGTAGACCTGCTGGTGACTCCCTGCTAGTTATTTTTCCCACCCGCTCTCCCATTCCTTGATCTGCTTTTTAAACTTGGTGATTTTAAGTTGTGCACCCTTACCACAAATTAAGCTTTATAACCTCCTTACTTTCTACACTGCTGTTTATATCTTGAATTATTTATTTGCCTTTCTTTTTACTTATTTTGAGAAACAGTGCATTTTGCCTCTCATTGTCTGTTCTTCTGATTTACTTGCTCTGAATTTATTATTTAGCTAGCTGTTGAATAAAGTAGTATATTTTTTGCACACTAGCAAGTCCTGTTCTGTGTTTTTCCATCAAGAGGTTAGTGTATTTTCCATCTACTACTACTGAGTGGTAGTCAGGTCTGTATAGGTTGAGGAAACACACTAGATATTCCTGCGTGGTGTTGTTTTATTAGCTGGAGGACATATTATTCAGCTGATTTTGTTTTAGTGACTTTATAAATTCTGTACAATTGAGTGGCTCTTGACTCATTTCTACAAAACAAAGTATTTTATTGAATAGTCACACTGTTATAAGCTGTTTAAAGTACCTCTGTATCTGTATTTTAAGTTTGTTTGTGGTAGCATTTCACTCCTGACACTCCTTTCCTGTCCTTTTACATTAGGAGGACTGGGATTACTCATCTAGTGGCAGTAGGTGTTTACCTGGGCTATCTGAAATGGGAAGCATACAGGAGGGCTCTAAGTGTACTAATTGTATTGGCCAGAGGGCTCGGTCAGTTTTCTGTATTTCCAATGCTGGTAAAAATTCAGCACATTTGCACTAAGCTGCTTGCCATGTCAGTGCCCTGTACAGACGCAAACATCTGGAAACATTGCTTATTTTAATTATACTGTGAAAGTATACTGTGCTATTAGCATTATTATAGTATTGAGAACTATTGCAGATCAAAGAGCATCTGATTTTGTCACTGGGCAGGATAGCTGGTTAGGTTACATGCAAATTACACCACGTAAGTACCCTTCTCTCATCTAGTTAGAACATTCTCAATTTCTATTCCTTTCAAGTACTCATTAGGACCTGAAAATATGGAATGGCACTTTCCTGCTATCTCAGCATCCAGCTTGGTGGGCATGGGTATCCTGAGGCAGTGTAAGAATTGCCTTATGTACATTGACAACCACTTAGTTCTAGAAAAGACAAAACAGGATGTGAGATGTAGTTACACATTGACATTGGAGGTTAGACTCTCACATACAAGCATAAAAGGTAACAAACAGGTTGTCAGCAACTCACACATCACTCATCGCACCCACAAAGGACCACACACATTGATCCATATATGCAGAGGTGCTCATGTGTAACTTCCCCAAACCTCAAAAGCCTCTCAGGCACAGTCCTCAGAAACTCTGCATGTACACAAACGAGACAATTCCCATTATAAAACATAAAGACACATCTCATTGTGCCTCAGTTACCAAGTTCATAAAGCAAAACACTCCACAACCCAATGTTCAGGTCATAGGAAACTCCATTGTGAGATACACTGATGTCCCTCTTAACAGGCTAAATAAGGAGAAGGTTATATTTAGTTGCCTGTCAAGGGCCAGGATTCACCAGAATATGCAAGCAATCAGGTCACTTACCTCTGAGTATCAGTATGACTCAGTCACAGTCCATGTGAGTGTGAATGACCTGAGATGTACCTCATTGGACTATATGAAGAAAGATATGATTGAGCTCTCAGAGTATGTGTCACAGGCAAGATTGAGCCTAGCATTG
This sequence comes from Protopterus annectens, assembly GCF_019279795.1. NCBI lineage: Eukaryota > Metazoa > Chordata > Ceratodontiformes > Protopteridae > Protopterus > Protopterus annectens. The sequence continues at coordinate 1,335,613,980 of NC_056732.1, forward strand.
AGCAGCAATCTACTGTCTCCAAGGATGATGCCACAATACCAGCAGAAAATGATCAGGTCTAACAATTGGTTTAGCTACTGCTGTCATTCCAAAGGGATCCGGTACTTTTCAATGTGGGAGGACATGGCTGATAGGCCATACTGCTTTGCCAGGGATGGTCTTCACCTGTCACCTCTAGATTTTCAGATATTGGCCAAAACATTTTCTACCCCTATGGTGCCTTTTTTTAAGATTTGTCAAACAGACAAACCTTCCATCATAACAGAAGCTGCTCAGGACACGCTAAAGGTGTTATTGCCCAATGCTAGGAGCCTCAACAAGAAGCTGCACTCCCAGGAAGCTGTCCTCACCCTGGAGAATGATTTTTGTGCAGTTACTGAAACAGGGCTCAAAGCCACGGTACTCTGGCAGTGCATGGCTATAATGCCTTTCATACATTCTGACTACCCACTGAAAATGAAAGAATAAAAGGCGGAGGTGTATCTATCTACATAAAGGATAAAACACTGCAAGGCTGGTCAAACAATACGACATGTTTGAGCTACATGTCCAACTAACCATGGAAAAATGCATTACCATATTCTTGCTAGCTACATGTCTGCCACTGTGAACCAGAAAACCCATACATCATACCTGAAGTTACTAGAATCACTCACCATTCAGGCCAGTACCATACTCATGGGTGATTTTAACTACCCCTCCATTAATCGGGAGGCATACACAACCACTAATGTGCAGAAAGATTTATTGACTTTGTAAATTCAAGTGCCCTGGAGCAGCTAGTCTGCACTCCCACTAGGGGAACAAATATCCTAAATCTAGTGCTCACAAATATGGGAGAGTGCTGTACCCCCCCCCCCCAGTGTTATGTCCTCACTGGTAAGATCAGAACACAAAGCAGTCTCCCTTAAAATAAAGGTAAGACTAGTCCCCCCACCTAACACCAAAAACTTTTAAGAACTTCTCTGAGGTAAATTATCCACTACTAAGGGACAGCATAGCTAGTCTCCAAGCTCCCTCAAATACAGAAAGCACAGAAACCTATGCAGTGGCATGCACAAAAGCCCTGTATGACCATATAAACAACTGCATAGAAATGGCAGTACCAGACCAAAATAAACCCAGATCAAACCACAAAGACAAGCTACTCTGTTGAACCCTGGTATTAATAGGTTGTATAACGAAAGAAAATCCTGTTGAGAAGTAAGAGAGAATGTGCACAACCAAGCAATAAGTCCCTCAGTCTAAAGAAGTGAATCAGGGAACTAGTCGAATACCTGAAAGCACTCTTTGTGGTGAAAATAGCCTCCAAAACTAAGGATAATCATAAGGCATTTTTCAGTTATGTCTGCAGTCTTAAAGGCAACAACCAACAATGTGTGGAATTATTTGTAGATGGCTTCACCTATAGTCAGTCATAAAACATAGCAAATCTACTGAATGACAAATTCAGTTCAAATTTCACCGCCCCATCACCCCCAGTTCTCCCCCAAGAAATACCCTCTACAACTCCACTGCCAGTTATCACCAAACAACAGGTTGCCACTGTGCTCTCTAAAGCTAAAAACACAGATTCAGTGGGGACTTGACAATATACCCAGTTGCCTCTTAAACAGTTTAAATCAGGACTTATCATGTCCATTAGGATCTCTATTTAACCACAGCCACTGGAATGGTTTTGTACTGAAAGAGTGAAGGACAGCAACAGTCATCTCTCTGCATAAAAGGGGACCATCTACTGACACGGGAAACTACAGACCCATAAGTTTGACTAATCTTATATGTAAAGCCATGGAAAGAATAATCATGGACCTGATAAACAATAACATAGGAGACCTCCAAACACTGGTCCAACTCAATTCAGCTTTGTCAAGGGCAGATCATGCTTACTGGATATGGTAGATTTCTTTGAGACCATGGATGAGGGTGAAACAGTACATACCATCTACCTTGATCTGTGTCTAGATAAGACAAATGAATGGTGCCAGAACCATGGTCTAAAACTAAATGCAAAAAATGCATTATCATACCCTTTGGGAAGTCAAATACCACTGCAAATTACAACATCAATAGCACACCCCTTAGAGTAGACTCCAAGGTGAGAGATCTATGTAGACAGATAGATAGTAGCCTGAACTTTAACTGCCTTGTGTCCACATAACTTATAAGTAAATGTATGGCATCCAGATCCAAGGAAATTATAGTCCTGCTGTATGCAGCCCTCATTAGACCAATAATTAAGTACAGTGTGCCATTTGGCATGTACTTGACTGGGCACTTACAGCAGCTTAGGAACCTCAGAGGTTCCTCACAAAGAAAATACAGTGTGTAAACAACATGAACTATGTGGACAGACTAAAAGTCCTATCCCTTTACTCTGTCTCATACCGACTATTAAGGGCTGACCTATGCCTAATCTACAAGGCACTCACAAATCCAGCCCTTATGGAACTGCTACACATCTGCAAGTCAAACAGCAAGAGGGTCACCTGATCTAGGAATCTAAACTTAGCGATTCAAACAAAACATGCTGGAGAGACAGATATGTGTCTCAGAGATCGCCCCTTCTTTGGAGCAGGCTTCCTATTCACATTAAGCAGAGGCCTTGCCTGGCCCCCTTCAAACTCATTTTGGATCAATGGATTGGGAAGCAGAAATTTACATCTGGGGTAGTTCATATGCCATCCTCTTGCCTCTATGGGCCATATATTGAGTAAAATTGGGTTATATTGTCTGGGCTTGTAAGGGCCCTTAAGCCATTAGCCTAGTAATCACCTATGAACCTATGAACCTATGAACCTTTGTCTTGATCATGGAATTTTCACATCTGTATACAAAGGTTAGCATGTCTTTCTCAGTCTAAACACATCTTGTTTATGCATCTTTAAGTACTGTAACACCATATATAACCTATTGTCAGCGAACGCATATTCAGTAACCTTCATTCAGACACAGCATCTACGCCTTTGCATAAGTACTTGTTTTTTTTTGTTTTTTGTTTTTTTTTAAATCACTAAATCTCAAGTTGAAGATTTCTTAGAAAGACTGACTGCAAGTACAGGCAGGTGTTCTACACTCTCCACCCTAAAATCTTGAAATGTTTACACCTCTTGCTTACTTACACAGTATTATACTTCCCACTTGCATTATTCTATATGCCTTTAAGCATGCACTTATTATATCACTACCTAACGTTCCCTAGGATTCTTCTTCTGTTACATATTTTCATCTAGTCCTTAACTAATTTACAATCCAAGTAGTCAATACAACTTGTGCTAAAGTTTGATGTAAATCTAAAAAACTCCATAGTAGAGTTTAAATAGGAAACGAATAATTGAACTTGCTGTTCGTTACCTTTATAAATGACAAAAATATCATCTAAAAATCTTGTATAAAACATAAGGTTCACCCTGTGTTGAATATTTTTAAAAATGAATTCATTTCCCCAGAATGCCATCACCAGATTAGCAAAGCTGGCTCCACAGGGTGAACCCATAACTACCCCACATTTTTTCAAGTAAAACTCATTGTCGAACATAAAAATGTTGTTAGTTAAAATAATGTCCAACAAAATTTATACAGAGTGGATCTCATGTGTTGGAGCATTTTTAGATTTCATCATGAGGCTGACCCATTCAATACCCTCCATATGTGGGATTGATGTATAAACGTCTTTCACGTCAATAGTTAAAAGTTATTGTCTTTGTCAAACCTCAAGTTGCTAATTTTATCTAAAAATGACCAAGAGTCTTTGCAGACCTGCGGTTCTGACAAGATGTATTTTTTTTAAATCGAATCCACTACCTTAGCACAGGGGTATGTAACAGACCCTCTTCCATCAATAAGGGGTCTCATAGGTGGGTCCGTTGGGTCTTTGTGGACTTTAGGGATACCAAATAACACAGGAGGTTTAGGCCAAGGAAGTGAAATAAAGTTGTAAGTATCAATATCAATTATTGACTCAATAAAAAGGTCACTAAAGTAACTCTTAATTTGGCTATGCGCCATATTCACTTAATTCAGTGAAGTCTTTGAGTATGCTTCACTGTTCAACAAAGAAAAAATTCTTTTGTTGTAATCAACTTGGTCAAAGGTGGCTACCTCCCCTCCCTTGTCAGGTTTCACCACTCTGACAGGTGATGATCTTAAAAGATACATTTCTTTTTCATATGGGGTAATATTAGGTCTCATATCTGGTCCACCAATTTTATGTTCTTTCATGAAATGTCGAAAATAAAGCTCACACACCTGTTCAAAAGTTCTTAAAGTTTGGTGTAAGGGGGGGTTAAAAGTACTCGGGACTCTCAAGACTTGGTTGGAATTAGCAGTATTGCCAAATAGAACCATTAAGTTCAACTTTCTGACAAATAATTTAAGATCAAAGACAAGATGCTCTAACCTAGAAGGTCTACTAGGAACAAAGGTATTACCCTTTGCTAATAAGTCAATAAGCACAGGGTCAATGTTCAAAGATGAATAGTTAAAAATTTTAAAGTCCCCAGTTGAATTTGAAAGTACGTCCACCCTTGAGACATTTTCTTCACCTATCTCCTGAACCTGTTGTTTTGTTTGGTCCTTTGGTTCTTTTGGTTGTGGTTGAGGTTCTTTTTCGGGATCACACCTGTGTTCTTGGCCTCTTGAAAATTTTGATTTGTTCCATTTCTACCATTTCCATTATGTGATACAGAGGGTGCATTAGTGTTATAATATTGATTACGGATCCGTTCACTACGTCTCACCGGACAGTCATTCCCGTCTACATCCACAGGATCTAAACTCCCCAAGTTGTTAATGTCAGTACCCTCACTGGTCAGTTGTGGGGACAATGTATTAACACATAGGGCAGTTGCTACCTGTGCACTGGACGGCTTAAGATAAGCATTACCAGTATCATATGCATTTCTGTCCCTGTTCATTTTCTTAACTTTATTCTGTTTGAGTCTCTCTAAAAGTTGGTGAATACTAAAAAAAATCTTTCATAATCGGATTTGTATCTCAGAAAGTCAATGTCTGAAGTAATTTCCTGTTCAAAACAGATACCTCCTTAGTCAAAGACTCAGTGTGTAAATTATAATGTTTTATCATAAGGTTCATCAAAGCAAAACCTTGTTGATCGAACAAAGTCATTAATTCTAAATGAAATGGTGAGTCAGCTATTAAACCAGTGGGGTATTGATGAAATCGTAGCCCCTTTGGTACAATATGTTGTTCCAAACAAGAGGTAAAGTATGTAACTTCCAACTGAAGTTTTTTTTAATTTCAACAGTTTGATATCAAACAGTTTCAGTTTGTCACTGAGTGACTGGAAACTGACCTGTTGGTTGGAAGAAGAACTGGCCAGTCTCTCCTGGTTATGGCCATTCGCAAACGCCAAATTAGAAGTATTTGAAATCCATTTGTTGAAAACTGGAGCATCAATAAGCCCTGTTCTCAGTTGGAACCCGGTCCTTTGCTCTTCTGGGTTCTGGCATACAGTAGTTGGAAATACTTCGGGAGTTCTTTGCGCTGCTGGAACAGAAACGCCTACATAATCTTGAGAATCAGCCATGTTTTGAAAGTTATTGACAGTAGAAACGGAAGGCAAGAGGGATTCAGTTGTACATTGCTCCAGTCTTAATGTGGGGCTCCCACGGGACTGCACATTGGTGGCATCGTGCAGTTGTCTTTCCTGGCTAGAACATTTTTGAGAAAGAGTAACATCCACTCTGTCCAGCCTTGAAGAAAACAAGTCCATACGCTGGTTCATAGAGTTCAAGAGAGAGGTGAGGTTCAACAATTCAGACTGAAATTGTTGTGATGCAAACAGGTTCGGGCTCGCAGGACTGTTGGATGTACCAGACACCATGAGAAACAAGCAAAAAACACAACGAACTAGTGAAAATCAAATGACAAAAAATCCAACAGTGAAATGAAACTCGAAATCCAAAGACCTGTTTATTATGGAATAAAGCACTTTTCGTTGTCGCAAATGAGGCAACATCATCAGATTCAATCAATTAGATACATTTTGTTTGTTTGTGTCTTTCGGCTTTTCCCGGTTAGGGGTGGCCACAGCGGAACTCTGGTCCGCTAATGATTAGTAGTTGATTTTTATGTGCCGAGTTACCAGCCCTGATGTACAACCTTCAACGAAGGTACGCCCATTCATGCATGTCTCCACGCAGAAGACACTCTTGCTGAGAATCTAACCAGACAGCATCTTACTGTGAGGCGACAACGCTACCGCAGCACCACCACTGCGGGTCCTAATCAATTAGATACATTCAAAAGTTTAAATAACTGCATTGCGATTATATGACCACCATCAGCTGACAAACTATATGTAACAAAGAGAAATTTAAAGCAACTAATTCATTAAGTTATGAATTATAAAATTCTAAAAGTCAGCTTAAATAAAAAGTCAAAGTCTCTCATGCCCTCCAAATACAACAAAACAAATAGTGACAAAACCAAACTATAAATACCCAAATACAGCTTGTAGATCACTCTCAAACTATGCGTAAAAACTTGCTTGATCAAATCTATATGTGTTTAACAAGTAATATATTAATTAAACAAAATTAAACTAAAAAATGAATCACAACAAATTGTCCAAACAATTTTTTAAAACACTAAAAGGTAAGAATCATGATACTGTAAACATTATGTTTACCCATATAACCTAACAGGTAAAATATCCATCATGTTATAGATTTTGTCCTTGGGGTATTTGTTTCCCATAAGCGTACAAATTTGTTAGACCCAAACCAACATATATATAAAAATATGTACGTGTTACAAGTTGTGTTAAACACCTGTTGTTATACCAAAAAATAGGTTCATAAATGGTGTCAAGGGAAGTCAAAAAATTCATCTAATCAGACTCTTAAGCTTTAGAAGACAAGAAATGTTACAAGAATCATTTAATCCAGGGCTTACAAAAACATTTAATCTAACCTGCCATATTAACTCTCGTTCTTCGAGCATCAAATTAAATGGACCACCCCTAGGGTCCATATAAACTTGATCAATAGCTTTAAATAAAAAGTTGTGGTTATGTTGAACAACTAAATGTCTAACTAAAGGGTTCTCCTCTTTTTTTCTTTCTATAGCGTACGTATGTTCGTAAACCCTATCTCTTAACTTACGTTCGGTCTTTCCGACATAAAAAGCTGGACATAATTGGCACCTAGCTACATATACTACGTGTTTGGAGTTGCAATGGAATTTACTCCTCAATTTGTATCTTTTGCCATTAATGTAGAAGCTTTCTCCTATCTCTATATATCTACACATCTTACAACACCCACATATAGTCATCCCAACTTGTTTCGAAAGGGGAACAATGGTTTTCCTTTCAAGTAAATTTTTAAGGCTAGCACCTTTCTTAAAAATAAGTTTAGGTAACTGGCCAAATTTATTAACTAAAGACCTGTCAAGAGAAATAAATTCCCAGTTTTAATAAAGAATGAGTCGAACCATATTACTATCATTACTAAAAGCAGTTATGAAACTCATTCTAAATTCATTGCTCGTTCCATCTTCTTGGGTCTGCTCAAACAATGAATGCTCGTCGCTAGTATCAACTGGGCTAATGTCATTATTACAAGTCTCAACTATTACTCTGTTGAATTTGCCATTCAAATATTTCACTAATAACATTTTTACATATAGGAGAACATAGAAAGGACCATTTATGAACAATTACTTGAATGGATAAGTACATGATATTTTAAGTGATAACCAACATGTTTTGGCTCTGATTACTGCACTCACACTACAGTCTATATCTATAACGTTTTCTACTAATATGAATAATGGCTTACTAACTGCTACAGTCTTTCTGACATGAAATGAGCATTTGAGACAATTAATTACTATGCATTATTACAAAAGTTAGCCCTTTGGTTTCTGTAATGAGATTATTCACTGATTTGAAGTTATCTCTCAATTAGGACATTAAAGTAATGGGACACAAATCATAAGCCAAAACAATCACTTTTTAAATGTATGTACCCTGGGGATCTCTTCTAGGCCTCTTCTTGTTCTCAGCATTTGTCAGTGACCCACGGATGTACCCTGGGCATCCAATATAGGCCTCCTCTTGTTCTCAGCATTTGTCAGTGACCCATGGATGTACCCTGGGGATCCAATCTAGGCCTCCTCTTGTTCTCAGTATTTGTCAATGACCCATGGATGTACCCTGGGGATCCAATCTAGGCCTCCTCTTGTTCTCAGTATTTGTCAATGACCCATGGATGTACCCTGGGGATGCAATCTAGGCCTCCTCTTGTTCTCAGTATTTGTCAATGACCCATGTATGTACCCTGGGGATACAATCTAGGCCTCCTCTTGTTCTCAGTATTTGTCAATGACCCATGGATGTACCCTGGGGATCCAATCTAGGCCTCCTCTTGTTCTCAGTATTTGTAAATGACCCATGGATGTACCCTGGGTTCCAATCTAGGCCTCCTCTTGTTCTCAGTATTTGTTAGTGACCCATGGATGTACCCTGAGGATCCAATCTAGGCCTCCTCTTGTTCTCAGTATTTGTCAATGATCCATGGATTTACCCTGGGGTTCTAATCTAGGCCTCCTCTTGTTCTCAGTATTTGTCAGTGACCTACTTTAGGATCTTCCCCAGAGTAATTGCTTGTCTTATGCATTTGACATTGTGACAGTAAGCTCTGACAAAAGGTTACCTTCTATCCCCAAGGCACTGTAGGAAGAATTCACTTGATATGGTATTGGTTTACTAACAACAAATTTATGTTAAATACTGGAAAAAGTAATGTAATGTCATTTTCTACAACAAAACACCCAAACAATGTTGGAAACATTACTATAATTGATCTCACTGACTCGACCTTAGCTGTTGCTACTTCTTACCACACTTTGGAATAACATTTTATCCAAAACTTTCTTTTACCCCTCATTCAGAAATAATAGCTAAGCAAGGTGCTTTAACAACTCAAGGTCTCCCATAAAATGTCAAACTTACTGACATTTGAGGCTCAGTGAGCTATTTCAATCAAGTCCATAGCTTTATTTTGGTCATTTTATCATATCCACGCTCTCAGCCCAAAACTTTTCTCTACTTTAAAGCACAGAAAAAAAAATACTCTGATTTATTCATCTTGTCAGTCATAGAAAACAACATTGTATCACACAGAATAAATGACACTGACTATTAATTTCACTAAGAGCCCCTTTACTTTTAAATACTCCCACCTTCAAATTACTGCAGTATATTTGCTGCCTATTTGAATGGAACCTTAATAGCTCTCTTCAAGACTCCAAAGTCTTGATGCTCACCAAAACACTATTTGTACTTGCTGCTACTAAGAAAAAAACCTTCACAGAAGTACCATTAGCTTGCTAAAATACCATTCCTGAAGAAAAGATGTATTAGTAATTTAATAACATACAGAAAACCTCTAAAGCTACTTATTGACATCAGTATATATTGACATCACTCATTTATATTTTCTAATATTTTCAAATTACAATATTTAACTACATAATGCATGAGTGCAGAATTCCACATAAATGAATCTGATTGTATAATTATGTTAATATACATTTACAGTCAGTACGGGCCCAAGGCCGGTTGGGCTGATTAGACGCAATAAGGCCCTGCACCCTAAAGGACCCTGCACATGCCAGAATAGCAGGGAAAAAAAATCTTCACTTTGAAGGAAAAAAGATCTCCCAGCCTTCAAAAATAAAAAATGTAGAAGTATACAACAGTGATGTTCTTTACTCAAAATTCCTGGAGTTTGGCCAACAAGACACACTTCCTAGTCGCACAGAAAGTGCAGTCTTTTTCAACCTTGAAGATGATTAAGCATAGTCTTTTTGGTGAAAGTACATTACACTGCTCAGATCTGCAGACAGGGAAGCTGTTACAAAGCACTTTGAGGAAGCTGGTAGCAAGTTTAGTTTTTCAGAAATGTCTGAAGATGGCGATGTGTGTGCGTGTGTGTGTGTGTGTGTGTGTGTGTGTGTGTGTGTGTGTGTGTGTGTGTGTGTGTGTGTATGAAAGAGAGAGAGAGAAGGCTTTTTGGCATGTTGTTATGGATTGCAGTCATTAATTAATCAAGCATGTGACTTTCAGACTTTGTGTCCTTCACAACATGCTTGTGAATGTAAAGCTTGTTGTTCAAGTATATAAGAAAAAATATTTAACTCTATTCCAGATTTGTTTTTGTTTTTTTGTTTGTTTTCTTTTGTTTTGTTTTTTTTTTTTTGTCTGTGATTCCTAAACTAAATTGAGAAGGCAAACGGGAATTATAATGGACTTTTTTATCATATTTGTGGTCTGTTCGTTGTCAAGTTTGTTGTTTTCTGTTAACGTGTTGTGAACTGTAGTAACTAAATAATGATAAACATTAGAGTTTCTAACTTCATACCCCATCGGAAAATGTTTATTAAAGCAAAACCTACTATCCTAGCAATTTTCTAAGTAGATAAGATTAATACTTTAAAATCTGGTTCCTGATTTTACTGTGTGTCATCACAGATGACCAGTTGTAATTGGACCACCATGGGTCACATATGGTTGAAAAACTACAAGACTTTACAGGACAGTCCTTGTTATTGATTGAAACATGGCTAAATAATTCACTTCTTCTAAACTCTAAAAAAAAGTGAATTACTGCTCTTCACCCCAAAACACATCTCTGTCAAATCAACACTATTCACTATTACCTCTGCCAACAATACCATGACAGAACTTGCAAACCACACAAATTACTACATGTTGTCATAGATGACCTGTTGAAATTAGATCACCATGTATCACACATAGTTAAAAACCTCATCAAATCTAAGTACATTATACAGAGTAAAAACCTATCTCACTGACATAGCCAAACAACATATAACCTCTACTTTCTTACTGCCATCTCTCCTCTGTGCTGCCCCAATCTTCACTGACATTCACGTCTCACAACTGTCCAGACCTGAGCAATGTTATAATAAAATAGCCAAATCTGCAGTAAACTACAACAATATAACTCACCACTGCCCAGCCCTCAGAGAATTAGACTGGTTAGAACTACCACATCACCTAGCTCTTTCTTAGCTGACTACAATACACAGACTTCTCTGTAAGTCAGAAAATTGCCCAGCCTTTAACAACTTAATACAACATTACTCCACCCAATAGAAATTTACACTCTAGAGAAATATTACCAAATAACTTAATACTGCAGGTGACTCTATATTCAAATCACATAGCTGAACTATGGAACCACATCCAACTGTCACTGAAATGCATTCAGAATGCAAACTCATTTAAAACAAAACTAAAACTTCACCTATCAAATCAGTGGATCTGATGGTGTATCCCCAGGACAAATGTTACTCTTATCTTCCACATGCCATATCATCAGGCCATTTCTTTTCATTCAGAATCCTATGCCCCTCAGCCAGTCTTCATCAATACCGGAATAGCAACTCCCAACTTTATTCACTGTTTTTGACACTGCTCATCCCCTCTTCTAGACCTCTAATATAAACATTATCATAATTATATTTATAATTGTCTCTGAACCTGCTTTATACCCCACTTCTTAACTACTATATCAACATTTTCTGCCCTACCTTGTTCCGCACCTCAGTTTCTTATAATTTCTAAGCACTAGACACATGATCTATTATCTATATGACAAACCTACTAATACACCTCTTCAAATGTTCAGTATTCAACATCTACTAACGAAATAAGTATCTCTTATACTGTAATAGTTGTCTTTATGTTCATATGAATGCAATCAAATTAGCAAATGTATGTGTAATTATGTCTGTTCATGTACATTGCTGAATGTATGTTTAAAAATGTTTGTAGTATCTTGCAACTCTTTTCCCCCAGTCTCCACTGAAAAGGGGGTTTTGATTAAATCTAGTCAGACAAACCCAGTGAATAAAATAAAATAAAATAAATACATTATTATAATATAGTTTCCTTTCCAGCTGTCTGAATTGCCTCCGGAATTTGTATGTTTCCAGTGTTGTGGTTTTAGCCTTGAATTAGACTCCTGAACTTGTTTTATCTCACTTGGAGTCTATATTCTGGAATGATAATGTTCAAACAATGTTCAGGACTTGGCAGAGACTGTGGTTTGAGTTGTTTGCTGTTTGTTGGTGTCTCTTCCTGCTACTTACAGCTGCCCTTGAGGTCAGATCTGCATAGAAGGAGGAGGAAGAAAGACTACCAGCTTATTAAACGTTGGTATCTACAAAAAATTTACATTTGAACTGTTTCTTTTTATTGTCATCTTGTTATATTGTAGCAATATGACTCTGCCTGTTGTTCAGACGTTTTTCCTAGAAAGCCATGCTTTCAGTGGAGTCATTGTCTTGGACTTGAATTCTACTGCTGAATGTGAAAATTAGACCATGGAATCTGGTTCTTCATTTGCTTGTCAACGTCATGAAGAGGAAGCAGGAAGAAGGATAATTTAGAAGCTAATAAAAAATTACCAGTAAAGAAGCAATAGCTGAACTTGCTTCTCCTAACATATTGCAAATTAGTTTCATTTATGTTGTTTAATGGGTTTTCTTTGATTACATGGCAATGATTATGTTATTTATATGTGAGTGTTTGTTGTGATCATTGCATCTTTTTTCCTTAAAAATAGTTTGGTGAGAATAGTCCAGATCATTCCAACTCTTTGAAGGGGGATTTAACATCTACTAATTTTTTGTCCCAGTAGAAAGTAATTTTCTTTATTGTTTTGTAAATTAATAAGTTTTGCTACTGTTAATTATATATTTTATATGTCAATTTAATTGGTTGTATCTGTGAAGTGATCAGGATTAAGTACTTTAATAAACCTGGCCCCATTCCACCAGTATTATATGATATTGTCTCTTCAAAGGAGGATATATCCACTAGTGAAGGAGTTTCTCAGACTGGTCTTTCCTTTTCCCTAATGAAGCTTTAACAATGTCTTCAAGTGAGGTCATATTTATTGTTTCTCCACCCTTTCTGAGAACAACCTGAAGCATTCCTTCACACTGTTGTGAGTTACTGGATGGGTTGCTCTAATCTCTATGAAGCCATATGAAAGACAGGCTCTGTGTTGTTACCAAACTCCTCCTATGCATAGCCCTTCATTTTGACAGATAACAGAGTTGCTGACTTCCTGGTCTGGTCATACCTACTAGTCAAATCCTGATGCACCCATACTAGTATTGAATGGTATCTTTCTTTTACCTGATAGCTTTCCTCACAGCTGGTGTCTACCAGTGGGTCATAAATGTAATGTCATGGTAAATATCAACCAGATTTCATCTACAGCTCCCTGAAATCACTTCATTTAATGAGGCCTTGAATAGGGTCTATTTAGGACCCATGTCTCTAGTTTACCCTGGTACATGAGAGAAGCTATTCTGTCGGTGGGATTTGAACTCATCCTTCAGAGAAGCATGTAGTAAGTATTCCTAGGACAGTCTCACAACATGTTTGTGTTTCCTTGATCTAAGGAACTACTGCCTCAACAGACTGAACCAGCTGATGACCAGGCATGACCAGTTTGACACAGTAGCACATTTCATGACGTAAATGTCAGACAACATGGCCCCAGATATGAATGAGATAATGACAAAATCAGTCATCAGTCTCTGTCCCAGTGTGCCCTGGTACCAAGCACATGCATGAGCACCCTTGTGTTTGAACATGGTGTTCATGATGGATGACCCATGGCAAACACGGAGTCCTAAAATAATTCACCACTTGGCACCTAGGTACAAATCAGGCAAGTTATTCCACCCATCAAGTTCTTTTAGGTATCTCCATTACTTCTACCGAACATTGAAGACTCTCAGTAGGATTATAGAGTTAATGGGTGCCATTATCTGAGATGCTGCACCCAAAGTGAATACTATGAACTGCTAGATATGCTTCATGCTACTGCAAAATATAACAAAGATACTCATCTACTGACACATCATGTTGGTTTTGTCAAAAATTATAAAATATATGCTTTTTGTTTAATTCCTGACTAAGGTTGTAGTACATGTAAGAAATTTATCAGCTGAAATATGATTTACAAATCCCTTACCAACAACTGTGACTATAACACTGTATGGAGACATTGAAAATGAGGTAGAAATTAAAAGAAGAACCATTATTTCCCGAAGCAGATTTACATTTTTAAAGTCAGGCTTTAGGTGCTTATGCAAGTGACAGCTGTCCATGCCACTGTCAGTGTGTGTGTGTGTGTGTGTGTGTGTGTGTGTGTGTGTGTGTGTGTGTGTGTGTGTGTGTGTGTGTGTGTGTGTGTGTATATATATATATATATATATATATATATATATATATATATATATATATAAAATCTATCTATATAGATATACATATCTCTCTTTCTCTCTATATATACACATATATATATATATATATATATATATAAAATCTATCTATATAGATATACATATCTCTTTCTCTCTATATATACACACATATATATATATATATATATATATATATATATATATATATATAAAATCTATCTATATAGATATACATATATATCTCTCGTTCGCGATATATATATATATATATATATATATATATATATATATATATATATATATATAAATAATCTATCTATGTAGATATACATATCTCTCTCTCTCTCTATATATATATATATATATATATATATATATATATATATATATATATATGTATATATACACATTCACAAGCATGCATATGTCCCAGATCACATTACCAGGGAGTTCTTTGAGCCTTACTTTCAGCTGATATTTTACCCTTTCCCCACTCCATATACTAATATTTTCAGGAAGAAAGTAAACAATGTGATAACAAAAAATGCTCTTCCATCAGAAGACTGAAGCTAAGAATAAATATTTTATTAATATACAACAGTTTTAGTCTCATTCTTATAATAATGTGTGAGCCATTTAGTGCTTAATACAATACAGCTACAAGACAAATCATTTTCACCATGTTGGTAACATTGTTTATTTTTTATGCCATTGCTGTAAAGACACATTTAAGGTTTCTTTTAAAATATATATTTTTTTATAATTTATCAGAAAATAATAGAATAGTTAGTTCATTTGTCAACCAACATAGGTTTGATAGTAAGATTGATCATTTTTATTTCAAAACAGCATTGATGTTATGTTGTCCTATCTCATCTTCATTCTATGCTGGTTGGGTTCGGAACCAAGCATTGGTTCCGACTCGGCCTAATTGAAATGCTCAAGAGCTTCCACTGGCTCAAAGCTATGCCCTATCCCATGGTGCTCCAGGAATATAACCCCGATCTCATTTGCGGCTCAATTAGATCAGGTTACTTCTGACTGGCTTCTTTCTTTCTTATTATTATATTTCAGCACTAATCGTTTAAAATTTTTATAGTTGGATTATTGCTAACCTTTAATTAGTTAATTAGGGGCATTTTGTCTGTGTTTCTCCCTGCCTTTGTTGTTACTGGCCATTTTCCTTTTTCGTCAGGCCTACCTGTTTTTCTCATCTTAGTACCCTATCATTCACCTCAAGCTCGTTTTAATTAGTGAGCTTTTCCTCCCCCTTTCAGGTAGCTCATTTAAATTAGAGGGCTCCTAGTGTCCCATTGTTTTTTCCCCGTAGTCACGAGGAGAATACATTTAAATTAGAGGATTCTCTCCTGCTTAGTTGTTGTGCGTATTTCAATATTTAGCATTATAGATATATAAAAAGCTTTCTTGTATTTGTAGACTAATTGTTTGGTGTGTTTTCTTGATTGCTAAGTTTCCTTTGGTAGCTTCTAGGTGAAGCTGTAGTTTTGTGTGTGTGTGTGTGTGTGTGTGTGTGTGTGTGTGTGTGTGTGTGTGTGTGTGTGTGTGTGTGTGTGTGTGTGTGTGTGTGTGTGTGTGTGTGTGGTTTGCTGGTTTTCAATCTTAGATACTTTGTGAGGTAACATAGTTTAGAAACTTTTCCCTTTTTGGGCTTTTTTTTGGGGGGGGGGGTTGACCTGCCTGGTGTATGGGTTTGCTGGTTTTCAATCTTAGATACTTTGTGAGTTAACAAAGTTTATAAACTTTTCCTTTTTTGGGCTTTCATATTGCTTCTGCCTTTCTGCTTGTTTTTAGACATGTCTAAGGACCAGAATGACCCCAAACAGTCGGGGTTCAAGAAATGTGACAAATGCAGCCAAAAAATGTCTCTTACCAATGGGCACACCAGTTGTGTTTATTGCTTGGGTGTCCTCCATTTGCAAGAATCTTGTGCTTTTTGCCATCCTTTCAGTAGCAGAGTACTCCTTGAATGCAAGAACAAGTTGATTGTAAGAGGGTTATTGAAGGTTCCTTTTTCAGAGGTTTTGGATGGGTCTCAGAGCTCCAAACCTTCTTCAGGATCCCCTTCTTCTTCCTCAAAATCAGAGAAGTCGGGGAAAAGAACTGTTGTCTTGGATCTGGCCTTGGAGCCATCTAAAAAAAATTGTGGCTAAATCACCTACCTCAGAACCAAGGTCTTTTGGCTTTGAAAAGTCTACCTCTTCGGTTCTACTTACAGTTATGGAACTGACTGAGTTTCAAGTTAGGAGACGGTCCCCAGTTTTGGAGCCGGTTACTCCAACTTTGAGATCTCTGCTCCTAGAAAGGGCGAGATCACCTTCATTGTCCTCCCATTCCTCCAGGAGTTTGCCCAATGATGACATGGAGACGGTGGTGAAGAGACTACTTCGTACACCAACACTGGCAAACGTTCTGTCGACTTCGACCCAAAGGAACCAGAGCCAACAAAGGCACCACCCCCTTCTTTGATTCTTCCTCTGACCTGATCGGGGGCTTTGGACTCAGAGGACTTGGGCCCAATAGTAGAGGAAAACACTGGAACCGAGACCTTCACAGGATCGTTGGTTCTGACACCTGCTCTGGCTGCCTTAGTTCCCTTGGAATCTGAGGAGTCTAGAAGCTGATGTTCGCCTGTCGGGTCCAGGGAGGGGAGTCGGACCGGACAGCAGTCCGAGCTGATTCTACCTGTCGGGGTGATTGAACTTAGTTCCTACATTGGCTTCATAGCCAATCACTCTGTTTTGAGGTCTGTCATTTGGTTTGTCAGAGCCAGGGACCTCCTCAGAATGGGGTGAGGGGGCTTTTGAGCTGATGTAGAGAGTGCTGTCACCTCCAATGGCTCCAATTTCGGGTTCGAGTACTCTTCCCCCAAAAATGCCTCTGTCTGTCTCAGCACCATAACTCCCCCATAAGCATAGAGACCCTAAGTCCCAGGGAGCCCCTGCAGGTGAGACTATCTCTTCCAAAACTTCTCCAGAGTACCCCTCTGAGAAGGTCCCTAGGAAGAGATTGTGCATGAGGAAGCACATAGACTCCCTGGATGAGTCTATCACCTCAGACACCAACCTGGATGATTCGGAAGGATCCCCACGGTCCCCCTCTGAAGATGTCTCCTTTGCAGACATCCTGGAGATCCTTAAACAGAGGGGTGGCTGGAAGCCCACCAATACTTCTGAGGACAAGTCAGTATACCTGGAAGCTTTTGGGTCTTGCCCTTCCACGTCTTGGGTGTCTCCTCCTTTTGACCAATTGATGAATGTGATTGCTCGGAAGGCATGGGGCTCTACAGCTACAGTGGAGCCTGTTGCAAGGAGGCCTAACAAATTTATTACAGTACCAACAGACAAAGAATTTTTAACCAAAGGTGTCCCAGTAGATGCTATGGTGGTGGTGGCAGCCATCAAGAAGGAATTGTCAGAAACTTCTTTGTTTGTTCATCCACTGAAAAAAGACTCTCCAGTGATGGACAGATATGGAAAACATACCTTTTCTTCTGCGGCATTTACACTTCGATTGCTGAATTACTTGACCCATTTTACGAGACTACAGAGGGATCTCCTGAGAGAGATAGCAGATACCCTTCAGGGTAATGTAGCTGCTGGGGTTTTGGATAAAGTTTCCTCTCAGCTCTCCAGCCTAAACTCCGTGGTTAACTCCATGTGACTGATCTTCTATGCAGCTGATGGAGCAAGCAGGGCAGCAGGTACAGGAATTTCATTAAGGAGACATTCCTGGATGCATTCATGTAACTTTCCTGAACCCTTCAAGTCTTCTTTCACTAATGCCCCATTTGATGGCTCGTCATTGTTCGAGCCCAAAGTTAAAGAGACCTTGACCAGGTGCGAGCAGGAGGAAAAAACTATGTCTGCCATAGGGGTCCATTTTTCCGTCCCCACTAGACCTTATCCCAAAGGTCAGAGAGAGGGAAAAATGTGGTTCCACATGTCCCAAAGAGTATTTCCAGATGCACATGGTGAATCTTCCCCCAGGGGCAGAGGGGGAAGTAACAATGGAAGACAGCGACCTCATGGCAGAGGAAGTCCACAGAACCAGGGTGACAGGGATTATTTTCTTGCAAAGCCCTTTCAGTGCTCCTGAGTGGAGGCCTGCCTGTCTGTCTCTGGAGACAGTCAGGGGAATGCTTATCATTGTACCCAAGCACCTGGCTAGAAATCACACAAGACAAATGGGTACAAACGATCATATCCAGAGGTTATTACATACCCTTTTCCACTCCCCCCCTAGGATAAACAACCGATCTCAGATATTCCACCCAGTCAAAGGGAACACACAACATTAGAGATACAGAAGTTGCTAGAAAAAAGAGTCATCCAAAATGTCTCTGCAGACCAAATAGGATCCGGAACTTACTCAAGGTTCTTTTTAGTTCCAAAAAAGAAAGGGGACTAGAGACCCATTTTGGATCTCAGCAGTTTAAACAAGTCCATCAAGTAATCAAAATTCCGGATGATGACACTGCAGCCAATAGTCCCCTTTCTGGGAAAAGATGATTGGATGTGCTCAATAGATCTCCAGGATGCATACTACCAAATGAAAATGGACAGGCAATCCAGGAGACACTTATTTTTCGGCTGGGAGCAGATCATTATCAGTTTCGAGCTCTGCCCTTTGGTCTCACTACAGCCCCCAGAGTGTTCACCAAATGCATGGCAGTGGATATGGCTCATTTGATGTGCCTGGGATTCCATGTATTTCCATACCTAGATGACTGGCTCCTAACCGCCACCACCAAGCATCTACTAGTACAAGCAAGGAACGAAGCCATTCATCTCTGTACCAAGCTAGGCATTACAATAAATTTTAAAAAAATCAGCCTTGTTGCCTTCACAGCATCTTATATTCTTAGGCACAGAGTTAGACTCAACGGAAATGATGGCCAAACTTACCCCCAAAAGGATTCAGTCCCTGCACTGTCAAATCAAGAGCTTGATATCCAAAAGAAACGTACAAGCAAAGACTGTCTTGTAGGTTCTGGGCATCATGGCAGCTGCTATCATTTTAGTGCCTCTAGCAGGTTTACACATGAAAGTCCTTCAATGGTTACTTTTCTCCCAGTGATCCATGCAAGATCTACCACTGTTGCACGGGATCATTATCACAGAGTCATGCAAAAAGGACCTATGGTGCTGGCTTCAAATGACTCAGTTGACCAGGGGACGTCCATTTGTTTTTCCTCAACCAACAGCCACACTGACCATGGACGCTTCTCAGATGGGGGGGGCATTATCTAGGAAAGACTGTCCAAGGCATCTGGCAGGAACATGAGCACCACTTGCATATCAATGCCCTAGAGATGAGAGAAGTACTCTATGCATTGCAAGCATTCCAAGACTCTCTCCTGATAGGAACTATTGCAATTCAAGCAGACAACATGTCAGTAGTGTGGTACATAAACAAACAAGGAGGAACAAAATCCTACCCTTGATGTCGAGAGGCACAAAGAATATGGCAATGGGCTGTCACTTCTCAACGATTTCTGACAGCAATGCACATCCCAGGGAAATCCAATGTGATAGCGGACAAACTCAGCAGAGCCATTTTGATGCCTCATGCGTGGTCGCTAAAACAAGCAGTTGTGGAAGAAATTTTCGACAAATGGGGTCAGACCTGCTGCAACCTTTTCACCATGTCCATGAACGCCAAATGCAGCAGCTACTTTGCCCTGATTCCCCCTCCAGGGGAGCCACTGAAGGATGCGCTCATACACGATTGGCCCCCGGAATTACTTTATGCCTTCCCTCCCTTTCCCCTGATACCAAAGGTGCTTCAGAAAGTCAACATGTTGAGAAGCACTTTGATTCTCATTGCTCCATACTGGCCTGGGCAAATTTGGTTCCTCTTTCTGTGGACCCATGTCTGAGAGGAACCGTGGATCCTGGACCCAGTTCCAGACCTTCTGACCCATTCATCGGGGACGTTCCATCCATCAATCCAGACTCTAAAGTTTACAACGTGGTTGCTCCAATTTCACAAATAGCCAGACTCCATGACATCTCCCTGGCAGTTAGACATATTTTGATTTCTTCCCACAAGCCTTCTACCAGAAAACTTTACTCCAGCAAATGGAAAAGATTTTCACACTGGGCCTCCGAAATCAATATAGATCCCTTTATGGCTCCCATCAATGCAGTCTCGAATTTCTCGCTAAACTTTTTAATGAGGGGGCAGCAGCAGCTACAATTAGAGTCCGGCTAGCCACTATATTCAACTTTCATATTGGGGAAATGGGGCTAAAAATCATGTCCCACAAACTCTGTAAGGCCTTTCTAAAAGGGACCTTCTTACTAAGACCTCCAGTCAGGGAACCTCCAACTCAATGGGATCTAAATTTTGTTCTATCCTCCTTAATTTTGCCTCCCTTTGAACCTGCATCATCATGTGACATAAAGTTTTTGTCATGGAATACTCTTTTCTTGGTGGCCATTACCTCCACAAGACAAGTATCGGAACTCCAAGCTCTATCTATATGTCCTCCTTACATAGTTTTTCACAAAGACAGAGTTTCCTTATGTACTAATTCCTCCTTTATAGCTAAGGTGTGCTCAAAGACCAATCTAAATCATTCCATTGAATTACCTGTGTTCTTCCCAAACTATGGCAACAGGGCAGAATATAGACTACATCAGTTGGATGTGCATAGGCAGTTGAGCTTTTACTTGCATAGAACTAAAGATGTCAGAAAGTTGGACCAATTTTTTGTGTCCTTTTCAGAAAAAAAGAAAGGATTACCAGTATCAAAAGTGACACTGTCAAAATGGCTCACAGATTGTATTTCCTTCACCTACAGAACTCAGAACAGACAATTACCAGGCAAACTGAAGGGCCATTCCACCAGAGCTATTGCAACTTCCTCTGCCTTCCAGGCCAGACTCCCTTTAGATTCTATTTGTGCAGCAGCCACATGGGTAAGACCTCATAACTTTATCACTCATTAGAAAGTAGATGAGGCCTCGCAGAACAGGGCTTCATTTGGGTCCACTGTTCTGAAGAGTTAATTCCCTTCAGCCACCCAAGAGAGAAGGTGCTAGGGACGCTGTCCCAACCAGCATAGAATGAAGGTGAGATAGGACAACATAACATTAAGAAGTTATGTACTCACCATAACATTCCATCTCGCTTTCATTCTTGCATCCCACCCTCCTTCCCCCTCCTTCGCTCCTGGAGGATCGGGCAGATAATACTATTTTTTAATTGGATTATGAAGTCTCTGATTCCCTTCTGGGTTTCTCCTCACAAGTTGATTCATTGTCACATGATGTTATGCTTTCTCTTGCAAACAAGATCTGGGTTATCTTCCCAAATCATCATGGGATAGAGAGTGGCCTCGAGCCAGTGAACTCTCTCAAGCTTTTGAATTAGGCTGAGTTGGAACCGATGCTCAGTTCCAAACCCAGCCGGCATAGAATGAAGGTGAGATGGGCAACAAACATGGAACGTTATGGCAAGTACATAACTTCTTATTTCATGCCATGATCATAAGGAAGACTATAAGTGGGTTTAATCATGCAATAAAATTCATCTTGCTTCAGCAATAAACCATGAGCATGCATCATTCTTGGGTCTACTACAAGCTCCTGAGTCCCAGGTACTCAAAGATAACTGCCTTGAAGCCAGAGATGGGGGTGTCCCACGGGCTGCTCCTCATGATTATGTTCAGTTACATATTCAAGCAAGATGTAGTAGCCATGCAAAGCTAGTGGACTTGTCACACCTTGGCCAAGTACAATAGCAGAATTTGAGCAAGGTAAGGGCAGCAGCCGCTAGGAGGGAGTGGGAGAGGGTAGGAGTGTAAGTTAGTTTTCCAGGCAATGATCGGGAGGGGGATTTAAGCTTACAGTTTTAGGGTTAGGGAGTGGGGAGGGAGTTAAGGGTTAGGCAGAGACTGGAAACTTATGATTTAGGGAGTGAGACTGGGGTTTCAGTTTAGTGAGTAGGAGGGGTGTTAGGAGTTAAGGAACAGGAGAAGAAGGGGGTAGGGTTAGAGAGCAGAAGATGAGTTTTAAGTTTAGAGAATGATCAGAAACTTCAGGTTTAGAGGGGAGAGTGGTGTTTTTGGTTTAGGGTGTAATGAGGAACTTTGGGTTGGGGATTGGGTGGGAGTGTTTAGAGTTAAGACTATGGTAGAGCTAAGTAAATAAGTAGGATTGGGATACTGGGAATTACGTCACTAGCCATTTAGTGTCTCACAAACTACTAACTCAAAAACACTTATAGTAGAACCATAATTCCATTTAATAATAGGGTACCAAGTCTGTTTCTCCAATAACTATAATCAATTTGCCTTAATTATAAATTACAAATATGGCTATTAGCATCATATACAAAACAAAACCTTCACTTGAATACTCAACATCAACTTTTCTTAAATGATAATATAATGTAATTAGACAAAAATCTTTATTATATGCTTCTTTCAAATACAAATAAAAGAACATAAATACTGAATACATTTTGTTTTTAATGTTGCCTTTATTTTATTGTTCTATTGTCCTGGGGCAGCTCTCTTTTTTTTCTGCCCAGGCAATTAAATAAATGAACCTGACCCAGGCTGTGAAAAGGACAGTTGTTCTCAGCGTGCAGCCTGAACTACTTACATTATAAAAGAATGAGGCACAGTGTTCACTTTGTTCATTCAATGGCTAACATTTATGATGCATGTTCCTTTCAAAAAACAGTACATAAATAAACAACATACTAAACAAAT